>NC_051194.1:52867862-53167862 GCF_015220075.1 Falco rusticolus
CCGTACAGGGTCCCAAGCGTGTCATAGTCGTGGTAACAGATCTGTACAGGGTCACAAGCAAATCGTAGTCGTGGTAACGGATCTGTACAGTGTCCCAAGCGTGTCATAGTCATGGTAACGGATCTCTACAGGGCCCCAAGCGTGTCATAGTCACGGTAACGGATCTCTACAGGGTCCCAAGCGTGTCGTAGTCGAGGTAAAGGATCTGTACAGGATCTCAAGCGTGTCGTAGTTGCGTTAACGGATTTGTACAGGGTCCCAAGCGTGTCGTAGTCGCGGTAGCGGATCTGTACAGGATCCCAAGCGTGTCGTAGTCGCGTTAACGGATTTGTACAGGGTCGCAAGCGTGTCGTAGTCGTGGTAACGGATCTCTACAGGGTCCAAAGATTGTCGTAGTCACGGTAACGGTCCTCTACAGGGTCACAAGCGTGTCATAGTCATGGTAATGGATCTGTACAGGGTCCCAAGCGTGTCGTAGTCATGGTAAACAGGCCTGTACAAGGTGCCAATCGTGTTGTAGTCGTGTTAACGGATCTGTACAGGGTCCAAAGAGTGTCATAGTCACGGTAACGGATCCGTACAGGGTGCCACGCGTGTCGTGGTCGCGGTAACGGATCCGTACAGGGTCGCAAGCGTGTCGTAGTCGTGGTAACGGATCTCTACAGGGTCCAAAGATTGTCGTAGTCACGGTAACGGTCCTCTACAGGGTCACTAGCGTGTCATAGTCATGGTAAAGGATCTGTACAGGGTCCCAAGCGTGTCGTAGTTGAGGTAAAGGATCTGTACAGGGTCCCAAGCGTGTCGTAGTCGCGTTAACGGATTTGTACAGTGTCGCAGGCGTGTCGTAGTCGTGGTAATGGTGTCTACAAGGTCGCAAGCATGTCGTAGTCGAGGTAACGGATCTGTACAGGAACCAAAGAGTGTCGTAGTCACGGTAACAGGCCTGTATAGGGTCCCAAGCTTGTTGTTGTCATGGTAACGGAACTGTACAGGGTCGCAAGCGTGTGGTAGTCTCGGTAACGGATCTGTCCAGGGTCCAAAGAGTGTCGTAGTCGTGGTAACGGATCTGTACAGGGTCCAAAGAGCGTCGTAGTCGTGGTAATGGTGTCTACAAGGTCGCAACCATGTCGTAGTCGCGGTAATGGATCTGTACAGGGACCAAAGAGTGTCATATTCATGGTAACAGGCTTGTATAGGGTCCCAAGCTTGTTGTTGTCATGGTAACAGAACTGTACAGGGTCGCAGGCGTGTCGTAGTCATGGTAACGGTGTCTACAAGGTCGCAAGCATGTTGTAGTCATGGTAACGGTCTCTATAGGGACACAACATGTCATAGTCGTGGTAACTGTGTTTGCAGGGTCCCAAGTGTTTCATAGTCGTGGTAACGGATCTGTACAGGGTCCCAAGCGTGTCATAGTCACAGTAACGGATCTGTCCAGGGTCCAAAGAGTGTCGTAGTCGTGGTAACGGATCTGTACAGGGTCCAAAGAGTGTCGTAGTCATGGTAACGAATCTCTACATGGTACCAAGCTTGTCATAGTCATGGTAACGGGTCTGTACAGGGTCCCAAGCGTGTCGTAGTCACGGTAATGGATCTGTACAGGGTCCCAAGCGTGTCGTAGTCACGGTAACGGATCTGTACAGGGTCCCAAGCGTGTCGTAGTCGTGGTAACGGATCCGTACAGGGTCGCAAGCGTGTCGTAGTCGTGGTAACGGATCTGTACAGGGTCCAAAGATTGTCGTAGTCACGGTAACAGTCCTCTACAGGGTCACTAGTGTGTCATAGTCATGGTAAAGGATCTGTACAGGGTCCCAAGCGTGTCGTAGTCGAGGTAAAGGATCTGTACAGGGTCCCAAGCGTGTTGTAGTCGAGGTAAAGGATCTGTACAGTGTCCCAAGCGTGTCGTAGTCGTGGTAACGGGTCTCTACAGGGTCCTATGCGTGGCATAGTTGTGGTTGCGGTCAGTCGTGGTAATGGATCTCTATAGGGTCACAAGCACGTCATAGTCATGGTAACGGTCTCTACAGGGACACAACATGTCCTAGTCGTGGTAACTGTGTTTGCAGGGTCCCAAGCGTGTCATATTCGAGGTCAAGGATCTGTACCAAGGATCCCAAGCGTGTGGTAGTCGTGGTAACGGATTTGTACAGGGTCCCAAGGATGTCATAGTCGTCGTAACAGATCTGTACAGGGTCACAAGCAAATCGTAGTCGTGGTAACGGATCTCTACAGTGTCCCAAGCGTGTCATAGTCATGGTAACGGATCTGTACAGGGTCCAATGCGTGTCATAGTCACAGTAACGGATCTCTACAGGGTCCCAAGCGTGTCGTAGTCGAGGTAAAGGATCTGTACAGGATCTCAAGCGTGTCGTAGTCGCGTTAACGGATTTGTACAGGGTCCCAGGCGTGTCATAGTCGAGGTAAAGGATCTGTACAGGATCTCAAGCGTGTTGTAGTCGCGGTAACGGATCCCTACAGGGTCCCAAGCGTGTCGTAGTCATGGTAACGGATCTGTACAGGATCCCAAGAATGTTGTATTCGCGGTAACGGATCTCTACATGGTACCAAGCTTGTCGTACTCATGGTAACGGATCTGTACAGGGTCCCAAGCGTGTCGTAGTCGAGGTAAAGGATCTCTACAGGATCCCAAGCATGTCGTAGTTGCGGTAACGGATTTGTACAGGGTCGCAAGCGTGTCGTAGTCGCGGTAACGGATCCGTACAGGGTGGAAAGATTGTCATAGTCACGATAACGGTCCTCTACAGGGTCACAAGTGTGTCATAGTCATGGTAACAGGCCTGTACAGGGTCCCAAGCCTGTTGTAGTGGTGGTGATGGATCTGTACAGGGTCCGAAGAGTGTCGTAGTCGCGGTAACGGATCCCTACAGGGTCCCAAGCGTTTCATAGTCGTGGTAACGGATCTGTACAGGGTCCCAAGAATATTGTATTCGCGGTAACGGATCTGTACAGGGTCCCAAGAATGTTATAGTCACGGTAACGGATCTGTACAGGGTCACAAGTGTGTCGTAGTCGCGGTAATGGATTTGTACAGGGTCGCAAGTGTGTCGTAGTCGAGGTAACGATCTCTACAGGGTGCAAAGATTGTCGTAGTCACGGTAACGGTCCTCTACAGGGTCACAAGCGTGTCATAGTGATGGTAACAGGCCTGTACAGGGTCCCAAGCGTGTCGTAGTGGTGGTGATGGATCTGTACAGGGTGCCACGTGTGTCATAATCGTGATAACAGATGTCTACAAGGTTTGAAGCGTGTCGTAGTCGTGGTAACGGATCTGTACAGGGTGCCACGCGTGTCATAATCGTGGTAACGGTGTCTACAAGGTCGCAAGCGTGTCGTAGTCGTGGTAACGGATCTGTACAGGGACCAAAGAGTGTCGTAGTCATGTTAACAGGCCTGCATAGGGTCCCAAGCTTGTTGTCGTGGTAACGGAACTGTACAGGGTCGCAAGCGTGTGGTAGTCGGGGTAACGGATCTGCACAGGGTCGCAAGCATGTCATAGTCGTGGTAACGGATCTCTACAGGGTCCCATGCGTGTCATAGTTGTGGTTACGTTCAGTCATGGTAATGGATCTCTTTAGGGTCACAAGCACGTCATAGTCATGGTAATGGTCTCTACAGGGATACAACATGTCATAGTCGTGGTAACTGTGTTTGCAGGGTCCCAAGTGTGTCATAGTCGTGGTAACGGATCTGTACAGGGTCACAAGCGTGTCGTAGTGGTGATAACGGATCTCTAGAGGATTCCAAGCGTGTCGTAGTGGCAGTAACGGATCTGTACAGGGTCCCAAGCGTGTCGTAGTGGCGGTAAAATATCTGTACAGGGTCCCAAGCGTGTCGTAGTCACGGTAACGGATCTGTACAGGGTCCCAAGCGTGTCGTAGTGGCGGTAACAGATCTGTACAGGGTCCCAAGCGTGTTGTAGTCGCGGTAACGGATTTGTACGGGGTCCCAAGCGTGTCGTAGTCGCAGTAACGGATCTGTACAGGGTCCCAAGCGTGTCGTAGTCGCGGTAATGGATCTGTACAGGGTCCCAAGCGTGTCGTAGTCGCGGTAACGGATCTGTACAGGCTTCAAAGAGTGCCGTAGTCATGGTAACAGGCCTGTACAGGGTCCCAAGCGTCTCGTAGTCATGGTAATGTATCTGTTCAGGGTCCCACGCATGTCATAATCGTGGTAACGGTGTCTACAAGGTCGCAAGCGTGTCATAGTCATGGTAACGGTCCTCTACAGGGTCACGAGCATGTCATATCATGGTAACGGATCTGTACAGGGTCCTAAGCATGTCGTAGTCATGGTAACAGGCCTGTACAAGGTCTCAAACGTGTCGTAGTTGTGGTAACGGATCTGTGCAGGGATCAAAGAGTGTCGTAGTCATGGTAAGAGGCCTTTTTAGTGTCCCAGGCTTGTTGTTGTCGTGGTAATGGAACTGTACAGGGTCGCAAGCGTGTGGTAGTTGGGGTAACGGATCTGTACAGTGTCCCGAGCGTGTCGTAGTCGTGGTAACGGATCTGTACAGGTTCCCAAGCGTGTCATAGTTGTGGTAACGGATCTGTACAGGGTCCAAAGAGTGTCATAGTCACGGTAACGGATCTGTACTGCGTCCCAAGCTTGTCATAGTCGTCGTAACGGATATGTACAGGGTCACAAGCAAATCGTAGTCACGGTAACGGATCTGTACAGTGTCCCAAGCGTGTCATAGTCGCGGTAAAGGATCTGTACAGGGTCCAAAGGGTGTCATAGTCGCGGTAACGGATCTGTACAGAGTCCCAAGCGTGTCATAGTCGCGGTAACGGATCTGTACAGGGTCGCAAGCCTGTCATAGTCGCGTTAACGGATCTGTACAGGGTCCCAAGCGTGTCGTGGTCGTGGGAATGAATCTCTACGGGGTCACAAGTGTATCATAGTCGTGGTAACGGTTTCAAGAAGGATAATCAGAGGCAAAGCAGTATGTTAATATGCCTCTGCTGGTGGAGTGCTGCTCGTTGATGTTTTGTGATATCAGTCGTGTTATATGGCACTGCGTTTTGCCATAAAGGCTCAGACTAATGTGATATTACATTGTATGTGTTCTGTTAATTTCTTTTGCCATGCTGTTTTCTGATCTACCTGAAGATTTCCTTCCCTGGAGGAGAAAATCATAATGCGTGCCTTATGAATTCAGACATGAAGGTCAAAGAAATGGAAAGAAATTGGGAGAATTACCATTTGGGTTGATACAAGTGATCAAATCTTATGTAATGTGAATATGGAAGAGTACTGGAACACCTTCCCATATTAATTCTTTAATGTTTGGACTTCCATAATTTAAATAAACACACTGGAAATGCTATTTATTTTTCTCCAAAAACACTTAATGAATCTTTGTGTGGTAATTACTTAAATTTTGCTTTCATAGAAAATCTTTTTAATATCAGCCTGGCTACCTTGTGTAATATACATTTCGTAAGGGTATTTTCATTGTTAATTCAGGATAAACCCTCTACGTTTCTTCTATTTTAGTTTTTAAACTTGGCTCCTATGCTGCCTTCAGCTTCATGCATTTTGTAAGATATCTATCTTTTTGTAGGTGATAAGACCACAGGCAACAATAACATAACTAAAAATATAGCGGTTACTGCTGGTGGTGTTTACTCAGTGACCTGTGTGAAAGCTCATGGGGAAGAGCCTTATCCAAAGTGTGTTGGGAGTCATGGGAAAGTTCTAGGGGGTTAAATGCTTTTTCCAGTAATGTTGATTTCTTTAGTCTTTGTGGGATCTGGGACGCTTATGTTGTCAGATGCATTTAACAGTGTTAATCCTCTCTGGTTGGAATAATTAGGTGCTGAGAATTCTAAATGATGAATCATACTGGTTACTGTATTTATAAAGTACTAACACTGTCTTCTTCAGGTCCATTGCAAAGAATTACAGGAACTAGAAAGTTAAAGCTTGTTTGCATTCCCATTTCTGTTCATTGCAGAGGTTATTGCAGATTTGACAGTGTTTTGAAAAGGCCACAAAAACTGAATTGCCACACCCTCCCTCCAGTGTATGCGGTTGTGTTTTGTTATAAAATCAGATAGTGATTTCTCTGTTGGCATTACTAACTGTTTAGCCAGGAACAGAGCCATCCTTGGTGTGTGAATTTCACTGCTTTTATGAACCTTCTTCTAAATGAATTTGTTGATAAACTATCTTCATGTTTTATTCCAAGATGAAGTCTAGTAATATTAAAGGAGGAGGAGAATTTGCCTAATGCAGTCCCCTATCTTCTTAAAATAGTTCTTGGACATATTTGCAATGGCATTTTTCAAGTTTTTCTGGGTAAAACATTGTGCTAGGGAGGCAGCATGGCACCGTCTGTAGCAAGTGTCACAAACTCACAAAAAAATTTCAATTTGAGGGAAAGAGACTGGAAGTAATAGCAAGCTGTAGTATCAAAGCTTGTCACTTATCCCTTTGATCTCACCAGAATCACTTAGGGCTTTGCCATGTATGTCATTGGTATCAGGAGTTTGCTTTAGCTAAATAACATTAGCTGTTTCTCAGAAAACAAGTCCTGGCAATGGTGAAAACCTGGATAAGTGAATTGGAAATGGTAAATTGTTCTGGCTCAAAAAAGGAGGGTAGATGGGAGGAGGAAATGAAATAACTTTCATATGTTCCTTTTGAAAAGCGTCTTTTTCATTGGTAGTTCAAGTGTTTTACCTTGAGGTATGACCATTGCTGTGAGTAGTTTTTCTGAAATATTTCTTACATGATGTGCTGAGTGACACTGGCAATGGAAATACAATGTATTTTTAAATACAATTAAAATAGAAAGTGCTAGAATACTTCTTTGAAAGAATCTTAGCTTCAGTTCACCGTGATTTTCCAGTTTTGTCAATTGTATTGTATTTCTGTTCCTTCTTAGTCTCTTTATTTCTATGAAGCTGAAAATGTATTTGAAAGCTTTCTGTTTCGTTCAATAATTGTTATTATTCCTCAAATGTCATAGTCTCTGTGTAGGAAGCAAGAAAAGAAATGGCTTAACTGTAGATAACTTGTCTAATATGTAGCAACAGATTCATCTCCCTAACTCTGTATGTGTCCTTCACATACTCTGCTCATTTTTGTTCCTCTCATGCTGCTGACTTGTGCAGCTGCTGCATTAGATATTGTTGGGCTACTGTGGTCAAGATCCTTTTTTGTTTAGAGGTAAACTGGTTGCCTAGCATCAAAACAATTTTATTCTAGTATGTTGGGGTTTTTTAAATATGCAAAAATATAAGCTGTGCATCAGCCACAGAAAACAGAGTTGCTTTGCAGCAGAATTTTGAATCCCGATCATGTAGACATACGCATGAGTACACAGCTCCTTTCATTTGGAAACATTGATTCTGCAGCAAGGTGTCTGGCCAGTATTGTTCTGAACAGTTAGAATAATATTGTTTCCTGAAGTTCAAGGACTTCCTATACAAAGGTGTCTTTATAAAATTAAAGTTAATGACATAATGAAGTTAAGTACAACGAAAGTTTATTTTCATGGTTAGTTAAGTTCTTGTTTTCTTAAAAACTTACTCATCATAAAAGGAGGGAAGTAATATTTAATTTTATATTTGGCTATCTGTTCCCAGACCTCAAGTCTATAGTCTCCAAATGACATAAAAATCAATCGATCAGTATCTCTTAAGAGTACTGTGAAATAAACTTGAAACTAAAAAGCATAAAAATAAACTCAATAAAACCATCTCAAACCCACACATAATCCGTGCACGCAGAGAAATTCTTTAGCACCTCAAACATTTGTTCTTGAAGTAGGTGATTGGTGTCTACATTGAGTTCAGCAAAGCTGCTTTTGTGTTTGTAACATGCAACAAAACTGGATGTGTTATGTGTTTAAACTTCAGTTTCCTGATCTATTACAAACTTTGTATTTTAAAAGTTGGTTAGTGGCTGTGATTGGCAGTAAGGTTTCCCTTTATGTTGTATCTATTCTGCTGTGATCTTGTACTCCTACAAGCAGTAAGACTGCTCGTTTGCTGTCTGTTTGCTGGTAATGGTCCCTCCACCCTCTTTCCTGGCTGTGCTCAAAAAGGCATTTGAGGGGGGAGTTTCAGGCTCGGGGTTTTTTTGTTAATCGGGAGCTTCCAGTTTTTATCTCAGCTTTTTTCTTCTTTGTTCTGTCCAACTTAATTTAAATGTATTTTTACATTTATTTTTTTATATATATATTTTTCCACGTAACACGTATCAAGGTTTACAGCCGTCTTAATTTTGGATCTTTATGCGGAAGGATAACTTCCAGAAAATTGCTGTGTGGGCCACATGAAAGAGAGGGCTTTATATTTATGAAGACAAATAAGGGCCTATTTGCCAAAGATACTACATGCAATATATTACTTATACTTCATAATGAATTTTCATAATGCTTTTGTGACAGCGTTAATTATCTGCTATCAAATATGAAAACTTTAACTGGCTGCTACAGTGTTTTGTTCTATAGTTTCTTAAATGCCGGTTGATAATGTACAGCATGGAATAATGCTGCTGAGTGTGTGCTAGCTACCATGTTCTATCTGTTAAAGGAAGTAATTTTGTAATATAGAAGAAAATGATTGTGATGGTCTAATACAGAGTACCTGTAAAAGGCTATTAAAGACAGAGCTGGTTTTCTTTTTCTTGCAAAATTTAGAATTTTAGAAGTTTATTTACAATTTTTTTAGAGTACAACTTTCTATTCCTACTTAGTGTAGTAAAAAATATTTTAGACTCATTTTGTATAGCTTGTGTAACTTGTGTTATAACTTGGTACATGTTGGAGATCTTAAATAGTTCCTTTAAAACTGAAGAATTATTGAGTAGATAATCTTCATAGCCTCGTGGCTGCAGATGTTATTTCCTTTCTGATTTACTTCTGCCCACTGAGTTTTAGTTTCCTTCCATCAGTCTCTTTAAAGGCTCTTTGAATAGGTAGTCATTTTGTCACACCAATAAAATACCTATACAAATCTACCTTAATTTTTGCTTTTCAAAAAGTAAATCAACAAAATTGTCATTTGCACTAGCAAGTTTCACCCCAGGCTCTGAAGGCAGTGTTAAATGATTAGTGTCCCCCCAGATGGAAAGCACAGTGATACCCTGAGCTGTGCTGTCAATCCTTACACCAGAGGAGTTTGCTGGAATCCTTTCTAGTCGTAATAACTTACAATTTGTTATTTGGGTTTTGACAGCTATTTTAAGAATTGAAATTATTATGGTTATTGTGGGGATGGCCTGGAAGATTATAGAAGAACTCTTTCAAGCAGAAGTAGATTTGGGGGTGGGATGGGGCTGGGAGGAAATCCCCTGCTGTGTTTTTTTAGGCAACTCTGTAAAACATTATCTAAAAGAACTTTGTTTAATGTAATTAGATCACTAAGCATTGCAGAGAAGTAGTCGAAGACGTTTAAGAAGCAAGGATTAAAAATGTTTTAATTAATTTAAAAGTACATTAATACATGACTTGCATTAGCTGCGAATAATTTCAGATAATAATACAGCGTGAGTTATGAGAGGATCAGGGATTTGTCATAATAGACAAAACTATGTTATCACATCTGCCACACCTTTATTTTCAGAGTGTCAGCCTTCTTAATTAAATAGTACTTTTCTTCTTATCAGGTCATTCAGTCTCATCCCCAGCATACTTTAGTATAATTAAAACAGTAGATTAAAACCACAGCTTAGATGGGAGAGCGGGCAACACCTCAGTTTGGAACAAATTAATCTGACCTATGACAAGACAGGTCAAATTCAGTACTTTATTCAGTTAAAGATAAATAGTTACCATAGATTCTAACGTGGTGGTAAAGTTTTCTGAGAATTATGTTATTTCAAAAGTGATTTAGGTTACTTGGAAGGCTGATGACATTGGTTTCTAGTACATTGGTGGAGTAGTGCTGTTTGTATGGTCACGGTCCACATGATATCATTGTACTGATTAAAAGCATAAGGAAGGTTAAACAGTTTTAGCTTATGTAACTTGTGTTATAACTTGGCACATGTTGGAGATCTTAATCATGTTGACAGTAAATGAGACACAAAGTCTATAGTTAAAGATACCTAGTCATTCACGGGTTCTTAAAAATTAGCTTGAAAAATGTTTGTACATCGCTGTTCCAAATTAATTGGTTGATAACAGACTGACAGCATCAGAATTTGGTTTTAATTTAACAAATGGATGTGCACTCTCACTGTATTAAACTAGTATGGTAAGAGTTATGTTTCTGTAGGTGTTAGATGAATGACAGATTACTACCAACTACAAGTACCACTGGAAAGTAGGCTGTAGAAGATAGGTATTTTATTTCACTTGTGCTGCTCAAATTTAGTTTATACTCCTTATTCTTAATTATTATTAAAATCTTTGTTTAGTGGGTGTGAAGATAACATTCTTCAAGAAGTCAATGAGAAATATTTTGGCTTTATCACTTACACTGGCATCAGGAAATTTATTGTAAACGTATTTATGTACTATATTTCAGAACAGGTGCCTAAGAGTTTTTCTTTCTCAGCATTAGAGTTCCAAAATGGCAAGTTCGGTATACTTGCTGCTGATTGCTATTATACAATTCTTCTTAATGGAATTAAGAATGCATTTTAGAGAACTGCAGTCTATGTATATACCAATCATAAGAAAGAAAAACAAAAGCTGAAGATTATCACCTATTTGATTAATTATCTGATATTTTATTAGCTCTAACACTGTGATTTTTCCAGAAATAGTGAATTAAGAGAAAAAATATTTTTTATAGATTAAAGACATAAGAATAGAAATAACAAAATTGTTCAGAAAACATATGATATGCCTCAGAGTAGCAGAAGCTCTGCTAGAAACTCTAGAGGAAATCACCATTCCATTTGGAAAACGATCGTAAGGTAAAACACCAGCACTTTACCTGAATTGCTCATTATGTGAACATGTTTTGAACATCATCTAATCCAAGTAACATTATGTATTTTCACTTCTTTGATATTAATCTTGTGCATCTCGCAGAAAAGAGAGGAGAATTTGTTTGCTTTACGTGTAAACTTTTTTTTTTTTCTTAGACTGCTTCTAAGATGGCTAGCTCCATATATTTTCTGCCACAGCAGATTTAACATTTCACTAAAAAAGCATTAATGAGAGCATTCCACTGAATTTCCCTTTTAGGCTGCAGTACTGCTTTAGTCCTCATAAGAAATGCTCTCTGGGAGATGGTCTGGGAAACAAAGCCAAATGAATTGTGGGCTGTGTGTTAAAAATGTTCTATGTTATGGTCAGAAGCGCAGTCACGTAATCTGCATGTGCTGCTCTTGCTTCTAGGTCATACATGCAGAAGTAAGCCAAGATGTCTTTGTTTTTTTTTTAATTGCAATGACAAAAATCTTATAAAAAGCTCTTGATGCAGGTTTTAGACCAAATGAAAACATAATTATTTATTAAAAATTCCAATTGGGGATATTTATAAAATATACTTACTAAATAAAAATAAAAAAGATCTTGCCCTTGAGATCTTGCTTTCCCTTCTCTCTTACCAGAAGAGAAGCCTGATTTGAGGAGAAATGGAATGTATTTATTTATTCTCCAGATTAACACAGATTATTTTTCTATATAAATGGAATCTCTTCACTATTGAAGCCTCTTGACAATAGCAGAATTACAAATAATGTATCAAGAAAATGTGACATAAGGCTTGTATATGTTTAGAGTTGTCCTTTGAAAATACAGGAACAGGATGTGGTAGAAAAAATAGGGAGGTTTCACTTTAACTAAATTGACTGTAAATTGAACTCGGTTTTCCCCCTTTTTCTCATATATCTCTATTGCAGCAAAGCAAACTGCGTATCTAAGGACTGAATGCTCAGCTGTGTTTTCTTCATCTTTTTTTACCCAGTTCTCCTTGTTAAAAGCAAAAAGAGTTTGGGTAGTGGAAGAACAGAGCAGGTGTGGGTAAGAAACAGCTCTCTTGTGACTGCTTGGGGGCTGTCAAAATAAAAGAAATTCTGAAAAAGAATATACTGTCACTGAATAACACTGCAGTACTGATATCTGAAAGCTGTCAAAAAAATTGCTATAGAAAAGCTCTGAGAACTCTTCCAGAAACAACACGAGGATGTTTATCCAACATCCTATGGTGGTGGGTCCTGAAAGTGGGATTCTTCAGAGCGGGGGGGGCAGTTACATTTGCTGGAATATGGAGAAATTCGCAGTGTTTGTGTTTATGCTTGGAAGAAATAACAGTATTTTAAAATATCTTCCATAGTTCCATAATCCTGCTGAATCATGCTTAAAATGGTACAAATGCATGTTGTGGACATGAATGTGTGTTGTGGACTTCATAAATAATGCCAAGGACTTTTTGCAGTTTCCTGAATTGTAAGGTTCTGACAGGACAATGAAGAAAAAAATAACAATAGAATGTCTACATATGCTTAGCTGCTTTCTCTCTACTTTTGGTGTTCCATTTAAAACTGATTTTCTTTTCTCTCCTTCCCATTATTGTATTGCTTGATAAAAGCCTGTTGTAGCCTTACAAAAGATCCTTGTTCAGATGAATTCAGGAAGGGTCAAAAAAAAACGATTAAAAGCAATAAATCTATTTTGTGATTGGCTGTAAACCACTATTATTTAAGACTGAAAACGCAACTCATTGTGACTAAATACTAAAAAGCATAGATTTAGATTTAAATTTTTTTCTTATTTTTTGTCTAGTTAATAAGTCTAACCAGTGTACTTTTAATATGCAAAGCTTTCTATAGACAGCGTGAATAAATATGCCACATTTCTCTTAGAACTTTCTTGTTATTTCCAGTTGTGTGTTAAATAATAATAGTCCCCCCCCAAAAAAAACCAAACCAAAACAAAACAAAAAACAGATCCAAAACCAGCCAAAAATCCCCACCCCACCGCACCCCCAAACCTGAACCATGTACTTTGCTTATGCCTTGTTACAAGATTATATATATAAAAGGACAACACTGAGCCCTTTTCTGGTAATTTTTTTCCTGTTTCATTCAGTAGTGTTTGCATTTGTTGGCTTAAGTTGCACGAGCCTATTAACTGCATCCCTCCAGCTTGGTCTGGTTCCTGGCAGGCATTTGGGACTGAAAGGCAGCCTGCTTTGATTGATATATTGTTGCATATGCTTACATTAAAATCATGCTTTACATTGCCCAGTTATCATCCTCTTCCTTTTCTTTTCGCCATGCATGTCCTGAGGTTTCTTTTGCTCCTATTCCTTCTGAATCATGAAACTTTGTGTGGACATACTGGGGCATATCTGTGGACATTTGATCTACCTTTAAATTTGAGTGGACATACTTGATCTAGCTTTAAATGATCTACTTTAGTTGTCACTAACTATGTAGCTGTGTACAGCTGTGAAGCTAAGCTTCAGCCCTCAATTACTTGCTCAGGTGTCTTAGCCAACTGGTGTTACTTGTTGCTGCAACTGGATTTGATAGCTCAGATCCTGGTAAAGCTACTGTAGAGCTAATCTGAATGTTTTTCATAAGCTGTAGCTATCTTTTGGCTTGTGCCTGTAAATATTGCTTAGAGAAGTTGTTTTAAGTCTGACAATAATTGCAAGTAAGACATTAATATGATTAATCCTTGAAGGTGGTTGCAATATTTAATTTGGACAGTTTTTCTGGTGTTGTTGAGATGCGTTCCCAAACTATGATATCTTTTTTTAAAAAGATTTAAAAACCCACAGCATGTGCAGGCTTTAAGAAGGCACATACATATGCAGTAAAATCTTGGTTGTTATCATTGTTGGGTGTTAATTTGCTATATGTGGCTACAATTTCTGTGAGCTTCCCCACCCTTGACATGGTTCTGGCTGCAACAGTATGAATACTTCCCAAACGTGTACATGCTGTACAAGTGGAGTCATAGAGTAAAGCAGGTAGCGTAAGGTGCAGGCTAGGGGGAGGAGTAATGGGTTTTGAGCAAATTCACAGTAGTAATAGGAGCTGAGCAAATCCAGAGCTGGGAAGCCAGTAGCAACTTCTGGATTTCTACCTGAACAATGAATTTTTCCAAGTGCGTTGTACTTTATGACATCTTGTTAAAAATACAATTCTCAAAATACCTGTGATATGCATACAGGTCCTAAAAGCAGTAAAGAAAAACTCTTGCTTTCTAAACAAAGCTGATTTTTTTGTGTGTGTGTGTGTGATTTGAATTTGAGAACACAAACTGAAATCAAACGTATTGAAATTGTGAAGGTGTCTGCATATTCAGTTACACAATTCTCATAGGAAAGCCCTTCAGCAGTAGTGCATTCTTTCTCTCTCTCTTTTTAAAGCTGTAGTAGAAGAATTACATCTTTGCTTTCAAAATTCATCCAACTTGCCCTAGGAATGAATGCAGTTGATAAGAGAAAGCATCCTTGGTTATCTCAGCACTGAAACTAGCTAGCTGTTAGAACGAAGAAAGCTGGAACTGTGATATCCAATGTTTTTATTTAAGATGCCATGTAATTAAAAACTTTATTCCACATGAAAAGATTTATTAGTGTTTATGAGATGGGGACAGGAAAAGGTTGATGGGTTGATGATCCAAACTATAGTGTTTCCAGAATTGTTAACCTGTGTTCAGGTAAATCAAAAGGACAGGAACAGCGAAGTAGATAGATACAGAAACTGTTTTTTAGTATGGTATTAGTTGCACTTGAGCCAGTCAGTTGAGATGGCAGAGACAGATTCCTGATAAGTGTTATAAATAGGGGTCCAGCTGAAATAGTATCAGTTGAAAAAAAAAATATTCAAGTTGCATTATACAGCCAGGAATAATAATCTCAAAGTTTTGTCTACTTCTGTTTCATTGTTAAAATCTGTTTTAGAAAAGCATAGATTCCACCAGAAATGGCTGATACCAAATTTTACTTGAGACAGTATTGTATAGTAAGTTTTATGCAAGCTAGACAGAGAACTCTAAGGAGCTCTAGTCTTTAAATGGTTTATTAAATTTTGCTTTAGGTATTGCCAAACTGCTACTTCAATAACTGGCAGTTTTAAAATTGCTACCATAATAGTACAAAAGTGATCCATAACACAGATCATAGGGTATCCTCTGACATAATGCAATGAAGGAAAATACTCTATTACTATGTTCAAGATCATTTGATTGTAGATTTAATAGAGCTTTCATTTCTACAGTGCTAATTTATAGTCATCATCTGTGGTGAAATAGAAAGTCATCAAGGACATTAAGTGTAGCATATGGTTCTGTATAATAAAGTTCATGTTGTGCTCTACCCTTTAGCCTCTACCATATGGTTTTGATTTAATTTGTAACCATTTCTTATGCCAGATAAGTTTGTGGGTTTTTTTAAACTTATATAGTGATTTACCATTGGAAATGCAAGAAAACCACTGTTTTCTATGCTGTCATTGAGCAACTGTTTTTATCAACTTTGATCAGTTGCTTTTCCCTCAGTCTACAGAACTTCTTAAACTGGTTTTTGGATTTGCCTGGTAGCTAATAAAAGTTTCTGTTAAAGGTGATACTGGGGCATATAGTTTTGCTATTAAGAATGAATCTGATGTAGGAGAGTTTTGGATTTGATGATTGTTGTGACAGGAAGAAAGCATAACTTAAACTTAGGAAGCTTCAGTTTGGTAGTAAAAATATTTAATATTTTGTAGATGAACTGTAAAGGGCTTTTGTGTGTGTAAATACGCATCAGACTTGTCTCTCCAAGCCTTGAACATAATTCAGTTAACAGATATACATATTAACCCAAACTTAATTTGAATGTGTGTCAAAGTGAATCATTCAGTTCTGCAACACAAGCAGTGATTTTGGAATATTCTTTTTTTTTTTTTAAGTTGCAGGAATAAAACCACAATATTACAGAAGTAAAAATCACCTCATGTAGGTTGAAATATGGGAGTTCATTGGTCCAGCCACATGTCTGTATTTATGAAATATAGGAAATATATTTTATTTTTTCCTCCTATTAATAAGGGCTGCTGTTAGTGATATATTCCTCGCTCTTTAGAAAGTGTATAAATTCCTGAATGCTCTGTTTTCTTACAAGTTAATGTATTTTGCTGCTCTCTTGGTGGAAGATTAAAGTGGAAGATATCCTGGTGTATTGGATTTTACTTGGAGACAACTTGGAGAGGATGAGTTTATTAATTTGGAAAAAATGCTTTCCATGAGCATGAGAAGTTGGGATGCTTATTTAATGTGTATCTGAAGATATCAGTAGGCCGATCCAATCAAGAGACTTTTTTGTAGATCTCATGTGATCAGGGTTTCTGATGAGATTCTTTGTTTTTGTCTAATTCCTAGCGCACTAGAAATGCTGAACAAGTTAATTTTCTTGTAGCACTAATGCTGAAAAGAGGAAATAAGTAAACTCAGGGAAAACTGAACCTTCAAAGAGTTAAAGCAAGAAATGATCCCCAGGTTCTGGCAATTTTATCCTAGATGTCTTTGCTCCCTTAAGCTATGAGAATACTCTGAGCTGTGGATTTACTGATGGCTGGCAAGCTGCAAGGCCTTTGACCTTTCTAGGCATCTGTTTTTCACATGACTTGAAGGATTTCCCTGAGGATGTCCCTAAAACATCTATGTGAAAAATTTTGTAATTAGCCAGAAAATATAGCATTTAATGGGCAGATGGACAGATATGGAGTAGTAGGTGATGTTTCCTAAGCGAGCTGCCGATAATTATTAGGAAACAAACCCTGAAAATGGAGAGGGTACAGCTGCCATAAATACATTGTTAAACGTATCTAGGGAAAACCTTGAGTCTTCCCTCTGGTTCTGTCATGGGACAATTCAACTGTTACAAAGAGCATCTGTAACACGGATAGTCCTTGAGTACGTACCACTCTTGCAGGGTGTGATGAGACTGTACAGTATACAATAATCTTGCCAAGAACTTAGTTTCAAGGTGGCTGTACATCAATATTCATCAGTTCTTCATTAAAGTTTGAAATAATTAGAATCGGACCAACTTACTTTCCTATAATCACTCAGTACAACAAATCTCCTAAAATGCAGAATTTTTAGGGGGAGACTTGCTGAATCCCAAAGTCTATCTTTTTATTGAGTGATCAGAGTATTGTGTCTAATTTCTAGAAGTAGGGAAGACAATGAAATAATTCTTTTTTTTAACTTTCAAGCAAAAGTTTTTAATTATTCTACCAGTGGTCAAAACTATGAGTATCTTGAAATGGAAGCTGAACTTTTAAATTACTTTTAACTTAGTTTCCAGGTTGTTAAACATCTTTAATGTTATAGCTATCTTATGAAATAGGCAGTAGAGCAAGTATCTCTTTCTACAACTGCAGGTGGGTTCTGTAAGGAGTGCTTATATCATTGGATGCACTGTCACTTTAGGTATATTGCATTTGTTGTGTAAATGTGTATAGAGATGCTTTTAGATCAACAGGTTTGTATAAAACAAAAAAAAAAAAGAAAAAAAGAAAAAAGGCTTAATCTTGTGTAGAATTGAACTATTTGTATTGCTAGTGGCTGCAATTCAATTAAACAACTAGATGCAGTGTAATGCTGGACACACAATTCCATGTATGCCAGTAAGATTCTGCTTGAATATTTCATTCAAGGTCCTCCTGACAGGACAGGATTTATTTAGTAAAGCTTTTTGGTTTTTTACTGTTTAATTACTCATTGAAGGTCACTTTTAACTTAAAACAACAAAGTTAATTAGCCCTTTTTAACTGTGTGGCCATGACAAATTTGAAGTTTAATCTAGTGCTTTGAACAGATGGCCAGAGCACTGAGCTTCAGAGGTTGCAGTAACTTGGGCAACAGTTTCCTGTATGCTTGGGGCCAAATTATATTTTTATGCTTCATATATGGATTTGTAAAATGTGATTGAGCAGTGTTTTGCTCTGCTGAATGGATTTGAAAGACTGCTTGCACACATCCAGTCATATTATTTTTGGAATTTTAAGCTGGATCTCCTGGTGGGAATTCAGCAATAAGCATAATAAAAAAACCTTTCTTCAAATACATTCATAAGCACACTGGAAGTTCTTGAGTTCGATAGAAAAGTGACACTGGTCAACAAAAATGACGTGCTAGTTCCACAGCTCACGTATTCTTAGGCACACTGCCATGTGCGTTCTACTTGCTGCACAGCAATATTTGGAACATTTGGAAATAAAATTGTGGATAAAAATGAGAATTAGTTACATGCCTAATCTTTCTTTACATGTAACAAATAATTCTGTGGAAGTATTCTCTCTATTAAATGCTAGGTAGATATTTGATGAGGGGAAGGAAAATTCAAGGAAACTAAATGATTTGAAACAGGTGATACTAGCAAAGAATAGCATGCTTCAAAGGCTTATCAGCCCTGGAATAATGTAAGCATCTGCAGTGGGATAGATCCAGTAGATAAGTGAAAACTATGAATAGAAATAATGAAAAATATACTTGGAACCTTTAAATATAATATCACTTTAGTGTGAATTCTTTTCTATGCTTGTAGATGAATATGCCTAAATTTTCAGAGGTGAATAAAATCTGTGGGTTGAAGGGTGAGGTTGCATGGTGTTGGGGGTAAATAATGTTCAAATACAGTGGTTACTCTGTCCTTGAATAGGAGTTTTGTTTAGCCATATTTGCTTTCTTCACTAATTTTAACAATAAAATACTCCCTATAGTATAATGGAATGCTCTAGTTCTGATGTACCTTGTTTGCTGTTAAATAGTTAGTGATATTTGCATTTTCAACATTTCAACAAAAAAAACCAACAACACGGAGGCAAAGAAAGATCTTCAAAACTAATGACCTGAGCTGTCTTTATAGTATAATCATACTGCACAGTTAATTTTATCATATTTTGTATGCTCCAGCTATACTATAATATTGTACCATAGTGAAGTATTACTTGTGAGACTATTTGCAATGGCAGTGTAACCACTCTCCTGGGACCAAATTAGTGTCTTGGTATGGCTTGGTTGGTTGCATTTTTTTTTTTTGGTTGCGTTTTCTTAAAAATTGTGAAATTTCGGAGAATCTTCAGTGACTTTTTTAGAGTTATGACTTGAAGTGAAAATGTCTGGTTTTGCTTCTAAGACTCAAGTAATAACTTCTGAATGTGTTTGTGTACTTTGTTAACAACACCTATGGCAATTTTCCCAAGCAGTCATGCCTCAGTTGAACATCAGATGTTACAAACTACAGAAATCAGAGAAGGATTTTTGTAATTACTTTTATTGCTTGTGAATAAAAAAAGGAAATAGCAAGGGTTATATCTTGTTTGTTAATCATTAAGAATTAAATTGATCTGAGTAAAACCATTTTTAATCCTTGGCTCTCCTCCTTTATTCTGCAATAGCTGCAGTCATTTGAAGTAAATTGTCCATTAAAGCACTCTTCTGGCTTTTGATAACTTGCATCAAACTGCCTACTTCAGGGAAACACAGCCTTGAGGAGCTGTGTAAGTTTATGCTTTCTGCCAGGCACATAGTTTACCTTAATTCAAAGATTCACATGCACGCAGTGCAGCAGAAATAAGCAAAGGGAAGGTATGTGGTCTAGTCAAGTCAAAGTGAAGACATTAAAAGCTTACTGGTTTTGGCATGTCATGGCACAAAATTGCTTTCTCACCCATTTTGGTTTCAAGTGCTTCTCAGTTTGTAAAATGTGAGTACCTGTTACAACTAACAAATACACTCAGATGATTATCAATCCTGTGTTTGTGTGTCTTACCCGTGGGACAGTCCTTCTTACTTTGAACATTGAGGACTTAAGAAAGAGCAGTATTGGGAGGAAAAATGAGATTGCTGAGAAATACAGCTGTAGGACATAGGCAGTCAGTTCTTCAAGCTTACAGTTATCCAAAGTCACTGCTGACTTTAAAGGTCTGCTTTTTTTGGAAACTTACCATAGAAAACATGAGGAATACATTGTGCAAGTGATTAATTCACTGTAAAGTTGATGTATTATATAAATTCAGGTTGCAACCCTTATCATCACATGTAATTTAGTCAGAATGTGCTATTCTTATGAAAACTTTATAACCTAATCTCATTAATCTCTGTTTTGTCTCCTTTATATGCACATCTAATGGATTAGATGTCTGTGTGTTTTTTCTAAGTATGTTTTTAAGGGAAGCTGTATCAGTTCAGCCATCGCTTTTCCTGCATTTTACTATCAGATGCCATTACACCAGGGCATTCTAGCTTTTTGGAATGGTTAAAATGATGATAAATTGCATGAGCTTTTGTATATAGTCAATGTAGAAGACATTGTGTGCAATTAGACCTGTGAGAAAAAAATTGAGAGCGGAGAAAAGGCAACCTGAAAATATGGCACAGATGCAGTCTGTTCTCAGCTTAAACTGAGTTAAATCCAACAAGCCAAAATAAGTATAATTCTAGGTTATGAAAGAGAACAGATTAATATCTGTATCTAGGGCAATTGTTGGTCATTGCCATTAGCTGGATCTTGCCAGCCATGTAAATTAATGGGTGTTCTTTCAAGAAAATTGTCTTTCTAAATTTTCTAAATTTGTTTCTGTTTTGGTTTTGGTGTGGTGTGGTGTTTTTTTTTTTTTTTTAGAAAGTTGCTCCTGCTTTTTACAGATAGTGGCTTGTATGCGGTGACTGGATGGAGCAACAAGAACAAGTTTTGTGACCCTTTCAGGAGGCAGATGCAGACAGGGCTTGGTGGAATGATACACCTCAAGGTTTCTAAGCAAAGAAACTCCCTGAGGGCCCTGGGAGCAAGTAAAAGAAAGAACAAGTGCAATTGTATTCTTACAAAAAAGCTCTTATAGAATATACTTACCCCTGAAAAAATGGTTAGTCAGTAGAATGCTTTCATATTTGCATTCTGTACAATGTATGCAGAAGAGAAAAAGCCTCACTGGCTCATAAAACAATTCTTTAATATGTGTTTGATCAGGTTGTTAAACTTTAAGATCTGCTCTATCAGACAAAATGTGACAAACAGTCTGATTCTCACTGGACTTCAGTGAAAGACATAAGATCCATGGTTTCTATCAAATTGGACTATAATGAAAAGAAAAAATGTACACTTGCCTACTTAAAGCATAAAGATGTTTGTATAATTTCAGTGATTGTAGTTAAAAGGCATTTCTGAGGCACTTCTGGAGATTGCTCAGTCTAAGCACTCTGGTTTGGAGCAGGTCAACAGGAGCAGGTTGTTTAATGTTGTGTCCAGTTGGGTTTTGAGTATCTCCAAGGTTTGGGACTTGATAATCATGTGCTGATACATAGGGTTACTCTTTCTCAGGTACGATGGTTTGTATTTCCATATCTGGAAGTTCACAATGTTCCTGTGTGCCCACTTCTTCAGCCTGTAAAGGTGGCTTTGAAAAGCAGCACAACCATCTGACCAATGGCTCTCTCTAGTTTGGTATTTCCAAACTGGCTAAGGTGTACTTGATCTCATTATTGAGGTCTTCAGTGTAGATGAATAATATCGGCCCCAGTACTGACCCCTGGGTACACCACTAACTGAATTTTGTGCTACTAATAGCAACCCTTTGGATCCTGTAGTTCAGCCACTTTTCAATCCAACTTATCTAGTCTGAACTTCATCAGTGTGTTTGTGATCCTTTTAACTTCACTATTTTAACAATAGAGATTGTTTGTTGTATAAATTTACTGCCAGGTTCAAATTGTAAAGGTTGAAATTCATCCTCTGCTTTTAGCAAGTACCATTGTGTAACAGTGTTTCTTCAACCCCTCTGGAAAGGAATTTTAATTAATGCTTTAGGTGACATTTGAGGAGTGTTAACTTTGACAACTTGAACATTTTAAAGGAGTTAAAATGCATCAATACTGACTTGTATTTTCAAAAATCACACTTCAGATGTACTAAAATCTAGCAGTCTGCAAAGTGAAAGTTGAGGGCCAATAGTGCTGAAATAATTTCAATAGGCAGGAGTGTTGTTTAGCAGCAAAGCCGGGGCAGAGCAGTAACACTAATGTAGAGCAAAAAAACCTCAATTCTTAAAATACCACTTAATATTCAGGTATTTTAGTAATACCTGACTGTCCATAAATCTTTTCTTTAATGTAGAAGGGGAGTTACCTAACAAATTATTTTGTTTGTATATATAGAGGATATAGTATTTAAAATTTTTGAAGTCACATGCTATGCGTTGAAGTTCTTGGTGAAAAGTGTGAATGAAAGTATTTTATCTCATATTTGAATTATTTTACAATGCAACTGAAAACCAAAGCACTGTAATAAGAAGTTAAGAGGCCGGGAAAGAGAGACACAACTTTGGAAGTTTTTAATGCTTTCATTTTTGGTGGTGTTACTTTTTAATTTTTAAGCATTGGTCAGTAGCTCCATGACCATTCTACGCAATGAAATTGCATAGTCTTCCCATTTAGCATACCAACAGAATTTTCTAGGGAGAGGAAATAGCAAAAGCTGATTTTTGCTAGAGGACTTGATTTGAGCAGGTGAAAGCTCTTGAAAAGATTGAGTTGTTCATGTCTGAGGTCGAAACTGAAAATAGATTGAGGAAGGCTTGACGAAGTATATTGCAACTGTTTTCATGAAGGAGCAAAGGTAGGAAAGACCCTAGGTTATGCACAGGAAGGAAGGTTATAAACGAAGGAAGTTAAATACTTTAATATTGGTTTTATTCTAGATCTCTTCTATGTTACAAGTAATCAAAGTGGATTCCCTGGTTCATTTGTTTAGGCTGTTTCTCAGGCCAGTCATGCTGTGGCTTAGTGATACAGCTGATAAAAGATAAATCTCTGGTTCTGCTTGGAAAAGGAGTGTTGCTCTTTAGTGAATGTTTCTACCTACCTATAACTCAATTTTACATGTTTCTTCTAGTAGTAAACAGCAAAAGTAGTGAACAGAAGGCTGGTGATGTGTTTTTAAGACATTAAAATGCTCAGTCTGACACAGACTAGCATTAATTTGATGTTTGTCCTTTTACTTTAGACTGCTGCTTTGAGATTTTGTTTTTCTTCCCCTTTGATCCAGTGAAGAGGTACAATCTTTGCTAGTAAATACTTCCCCACATCTCTGTCAGGCAACGTGTCAAATGATATCAGAAGTACAGTGCTGTTTCTCAGTTTCCTCAGTAAAAATTTAAGATTATTCTTATAGAAATATTCTATTCCTGAGGGGCTCTGGAGTCAAGGTTTATTTTACAAAATTATTCTCTTTAGGAAGCATTGATAATGAAAGTATGTAAAACTAACCAGATATTGTTCCCATAGTATCTTAGTAACCCTTAGCTATATGATTGGCATTAAAAGCTACTTCACTCTTCTTTAATTCAGGAGCCATATCTTCAAGATGCAGACATGCCAAGTCCTGTCTTGGAAGTCAGTGTGCATGGTAAATCTGTCCGTTTTACCTGGGTGAGGAAAAAGACTCTTTCTTCAAAGTCTACCATAGAAAAGTCTTTTTTATTAGAGGGTTTGCAGTGTTTAAGAACACAAGGGAAACAAGGCTTTCTAGAAGAAAAAGCTTCATTTTAAAAAAGTTAAATATCAAATTCATTTTTTGTCATCTTCCAAATGAAAACAATGAACCAACCAGACAACAGATCCTCTTTCTCATAGTCTTATGCTAACTTGAATTCAAATCACATTCCTATTTGGGCAAAGAAAGGCATGGCATAGACAAAGTAGCAGCTGGAATATTAGAGAGAATGCACAGATAAGATTTGTTTCTTTAACAACATATTTAGTTTTATTTAATAAATTCTTAAATATTTGCTTTTCCATTTAAAAAATGCTATCAGTACAGTGTTTACTTAGATTTGGTATCTAATTGTGCTATAATGATTAATTTATTTGAAAAATTTGGAAATGGAAGTTCAAATTTGACCAAATAAAACACTTTTAATTCTGCTTATATAACCATTATTTAATGATGATCTTAACTTCCATAGATGGGATCATAAGCCTGATTTGTTGCAGTTTGTTTACTTGAACAGATCTTTGTCTCCTTTTGTACATAACATTAGGGCAGAGGAATGTTCAGATTAAAGACACTGAATTTGAAATAAGTCCATGAAGTTCAGCTTTATGTTCATAAAGTGTAACATCAAGGGAGGCATGGGTATCTTAAGTGTCTGTGTTATTTGTGCAGTAACTAGAATGGCATTTAATGAAGTGCTCTCATCACAGTTCTGAGAAATTCTGTACTCTAGTAATAAGCCATTTATTTGATGGTCTCTTAATACATGAGTTAAAATTACTGAAGGAAAAGGCATGATTAATTTTAACTTTTAAGAAGCTGTAAATAAGCTATCGTTAATATACCTAGACAAGACAATTTAATGCTGATTTTTCACAGTATGGTGATAGTTACTTGCAAAGCAGGTAGAGAATATACAGTAATCCCCCCTTTAGTTTAGTTATACTGACATCTTCTGTGACAGCATCAAGAAAATTATTTTAAAATGAGCAGTTACTACCAAATTCAAGGTTAATATTCAGGAAGTCTTATGCTCCTCTTTTGATACTGTATTTAGTCAGCACTGCGCTCAAAATTGATTCACTTTTCTGATTCTTTCAGCAGACTAAAATATGTATTGTTATTAAGATTAATTCGTCAAAGTAGCAAAAACTGTAAGAAGCTGGATATTTTGTCCACTGGGTATGAAGCTGAAAACTTTAGGCATCTGCCTTCCCCTTTATTTAGTTTTCTTGAAAGTTTTGCAGGATGTTAGTCTCGGTATAGGAAGGTTGCAGCTGATTTGAACCAGCATGAACACAGGCGAGGAGTTGCAGTTTCTTAATCAACTGTAACATCAGAACAGTGTTGCAATTGAACATACACATCGTGTATCTATATGAATAATAAATGTTACATGTTTTTATTAGATAATTGGTTTACTTTAAAGAGTGTTCAAAGGCTAACATATCTTACTGGTTTTAAACTTCAAAACAAAAAATTTACTAGACTCATTCATTAATTAATTTATAACTTATATAAGCTATGAGCATACAATACCATGGAGCTGAAGTCACACAGACAGCACTGATGACTCTGGTCCTCACTGGTTAGTCTCCAAGGTAAAGGCAGCGAGACTTGTGAGCACTTTTGCTAGAGCCGAAACAGACTTGTTTTCAACTTTGTGCATAAAGATGTTTGTGCTATTTACCCCTTTCCCAAGATGGGGAGTACTTGATGTGGTCTGAAATACTTCTGAAATAAGTTTCCTAAACTAAGAGATGAAACAGAGTTTTAGTTAAATGAACACTCATTAGTATTCATAGCTATATTACCACAAAATACAGCTTGCTCCTGCCGTGCAGACCAGGCATTTTTCAGCCTGTGCTGTGTGACAGTGCTGTAGGTGACTGAGATCATTTTGACATGAGTATCTAACATTAAATGTCTTCTGAATTCCTGAATAGGAGTCTCCCTATTTCATGTTACTTGATTCCATTGTTTACAGATACTAGTACTGTAAACTTAATCTTAAAAAACAAGCAAACAAAAAAAACCCAAAACAACCCCACAAAAAAATGATTAAACAAAACCGATAACCCCATGTCCCATCCAAAACCAGCACCAAAAAACCACCAATCCAAAACTCTGAATTAAGAGGGAACTTATGTTAAACCTTCAACTAAGGTTTGAAAACTTTTCTACTAATTCACCTTCATTATGTAACATTCCACAGACAGGCAATTTAAAATGAATTATGTAGGCGGTGCTCCAATGACCCTCTTTTGAATGAGTTGAGGATATTCAAGGATTTAATTTTTTATTCACTAGAACTAACTAAAATATAGAAATTGTGCACACCACTCCTTGATGACAAATGGATTTTAAGAGTTGGTACTGGATGGCACTAGCTGTGAAACTGAATATTGTCATCATGTGTTAATGCTTTTAAATTAGATAACTGCAGACACAATTCAGTGCTTTTTCAAGTTTGTAAAGGCCTTGAAAGTAGTACCTTGGAAAAGATCTACTGGGTGTTGGGGCTCTTGCTGTATTGAATGATTATACTGAACTCTGAAGCAAGTGGAAAAATACTGCAGAAATAAGACGAGGTTACGGCCAGAACAGTGGGATGAAGAAAAAGGAGCAAATTGCAGATGTTTGCTCAAAACCAAGGCCAACGGGACGTGATAAGAGGAGCTGGGAAACCGCAGAAAGGAGCCTACATGCCAGAACAAGCAGAAAACAGAAATCTTCCCAGTAAACAATTGTTAACCAATCATATTATTATACGCTTGTAAAATAGCCAACCACATTATTGCACGCTTATAGAATGCCTTATAAAAGTCTACCTGGTTTGTACAATAAACGGATCAGATCTTGAACTCTGTGAGTATTTGAATCTGACTCCCGCTCGCCCGAAATGCCCGCAGCAACTGGGCTTTCAATAAAGGAGAAGTTATACTTCCAAAATTCCTAATCACTTATAGTCTCAAAGGTCTCCTGGCTATTTACATGTAGATATGAAGAAATTTTACTTTGATAACAAAAATGATAATGCTTATCAGCAGTAACCTCTAAATACAGGAGACAATCAGCCCCTCGCATACAATTGGAAAAAAGCCAGAACTGGGCAGTTCCTGACTCAGTTGAAAGAGTGACTCCTGTATATCATTATGTCAACTCATTTGTAAAGGCATTTGTAGCTTGCAGGGAAGATAGTCTATATCTCATAGGGAGCTTATGGGAAATTCATGTCTATTTTTTTTATAGCAACTAGAATCTGCATGCTTTTTTAGCATGTTGCACTTAGTAATGTTGGTGGATGATGCCCTGCAGTTATTCCCTAGTGCATTCCTCTGCTGAGACTAAAGCTTAAAGAGAAAATTCAAGCAGTTTTGTGGTCCCCTGCCAGCTCATTAATTTAAGGAGTGCTCTTCCTGAGCTCACTGTAGGCAAGAGGAGTTTGTGTTGTCACTACCAAAACTAACCAACAGCTGTCTACCTATTTGTTTGTGTCTATCTTTGACAGTTCAGTTTTTAAATTGCAGACATTTGAGCTTTTCTTTGAGATGATCTTCAAGAACAAAGTAATCATGTTTAGTTAAGTTAATCATATTGGTGATGGCAGATGAAGACTTTGCAATACAGTTCTTTCAGTTTCTTCCAGTTTGAGAACAGGTCAAAGCTGCTCAACAATAGAGAGGAGTAAAAAGACTCAGTGTGTTGAAGTGCCTCATATCAACAGCAGCTGATAAATTATTCAACAATTTACCTTCTGTAATGTCTCTGGAGTGCAGTGTTGGAGCTGTGTTGTATCATGACTGACAACTTGAAAGGCCTCTTGGTAAAGCGTACAAAGAGTATACTGGATAATGTCTGATTTTTGTCTTCTGTAAAAAGAAGCCTAATAAGAGTAATGATCTATTTATTTTACTGGAAGTGTCATCTTCTCTCTGACCCTTCTGTATTTTGCATTGAAGAGAATGATTTTCTGGGAGAGCTGGAGCTGACTGCTTGATGTGAAGCTTGAAATAAACCTCTGCCAGTACCATGTGATCACTTGTTACAGCTACATGTGTGCCCATGTAAAGGCTGGGGAAGAAGGGAAAGGAAGAGAAGTGGTTTTGCATATATAAAATGCATGCTTTTTAAAGAGACAAAAAATTGTTAGCAAATCATTGTTAAGTTAAAGCACTTTTATATATGTAATGCATGTTTTCCCTGATATGTCATGTTTTCTGTAGCAAAATAATATTAGTCATAAATATATGCAATAATACTTTTAATAGATGAGAAGACGATACAAAATGTGTACTGTGACCCCAGAGTAAAAACCAAGCATGCACAAGGGTGTTATTCAAAATTGCTGCTAAATAGAGATGAGAAAAATTAAATATTTAGATATTAAACATGTAGGTATTTAAATAAGTACATAGCAGTGTTTACTTAAACGGAAAAAAACTACATAAGGAACTGTAAAATTGAGGTGGAGGCAACAGCTAAGACAATCCTTCAAAATTTGGAACTGAATTTAATAAATAGCAGAAGTTATATGCATTAAACAGAAGAAAATTAGAGGGACATCTATATATATATATGGCTTTCAACTTCATTTATGGTTATACTTTTCTAACTTTATGTATTTCATAAGAGCAGCAGTTGAATGCCAGACTACAGAAATAGCCTTTGGGATCAGGGTGAGAAACAATAGACAGCATCACATAATACTGATACTGCATTTTGAAAGGAACTCTTGGATTTTCACCTCTTTCTGTTTAGATGACTCACAAGCACTTCTGCTTATTGTCAATGTTGATGGTGCAGGAGGTGAAGAATCTGTTTCTGATCTTCTGGACTGATGCTAAATGAATTATTTGATTTATTTCCCCCAGGTATCAATGCAAATATAAAACTCTTCAATATTTATAAACTTATGAAGTCTGTGTTATGGAAGATGCTTTAGAACTTTTAATTTTTTTTGTTAATTTGTTAAAATATTTGCAGGTGATGGTGAGGATTAACTGAAGGATTAACATATCCCTCTCATACAGGTACATCATCTAATATTTACTTGACTTTTTTTAGAAATCATGAACTGAAACTGGGGCGAGAAAAAACATTATCCCTGCTTAATCCTTTGCAGTCAGTTAATACCCGTTCATTTTTCAACTCTAACTTCTTTCCCCCAACCCTTTACTTGGTTTGTTGTTTCAGTGTCTCATATTTCCTTATATTTTCTTCTCAATGCAAACTGGCATGCTGAAATAATAACTAGGCAAATAGGTTACATACAGGAAATATTATCATTACAAGATCATGGTTAACTCCCAACAACAGTTCACATAACGGAAACATCGCCAATAAAAGGAACTAATTCAGAACTTCATGTAAAATGCCAGGGGCTTTTCTCAGCACAGAAAGTAAAGCATAAACAATAGGAAAACAAACATTATTTGTCTGGAGTATTTAGAATGATGAAAGAGCTATCATGTGGCATCCTCTTCCAACTTACTAGTCACCTTTTCCTAACACTCAAAACATGTAGTTTTGATTTGAGTCCACTTAAGACAGTGTATGGTTTGGTCTTTTAATTAATGGGATACATGTATGAAGTACAACTAATTATTCTGCTGCCTGCCTGCCTTATGCACTCTGTCCAGGGTTCTGCAGGGGAATAGTTTATACTGCATTTTCTATTAAATTCTCTGTCTTTGCAATGTTATCTACTGATGGTTTGTTAATACAACCTGACCATAACTATTTGACCATGTAAGTGGTCCTATCAAAGCTGGAAAAAGTGAATTGGGTCTAGAACATAAATAACCTGAGTTTCATTTGGATACAGTCAGTGTGAAAATAGCTCCCTTATCCACTAACTTCTCCTGTTAGTGTCCAAATTGCTTTACACCTACATGTTTCATGAGGGTATGTATCAAAACGCCTTACATATAAGTGTCATTGTGCCTCAGCTCCTGTACAAATGTAAATATATATTTCAATATCTAATACATATATAAACATATATTTTTAAAAGTGGGGAGAGAGGCAAGAGAAGAGAAGATTGTAGTAAAGCTGTTGTATTCATGGTGTTTATCCTTGATATGAGGAGGAATTCAGGGAATAACGTGTTTAAATAGAGCTTTTGCACAAAGTATGTTGCAGTTCACATAAGAAGGACCTCGTGTGTTTCCTAGCTTTTCACATTTTCCTGCAGCTGAATTTAGGATTAGAAAAAAACCCAAATGCCCCCCCCCCCGCCCCAACCCCAGAAAACCCATCTTTTCCTAGCTGCCAACTAGGCTATAAAAGTTCTCTGTAAGAACAGCAGGAAGTAATTTGTTGTCTTGCTAACATATCAGAATTTATAATCATGTATGTCTCTTGCTATTATGTAAAGGATGCTTCACTTTTACTTCACCTTTAAAGGATGCACTGGTATATGTGTGAGTGGGGAAACACCCTGGAACTTTCAGAAGAAAACTTAAATAAGACTTAAAAATCTAAGTTTAGAGAGCTTTAAAACTCAGTTGCTTGTAGATTATGAAAAAAGAAAATAACCTCAGGGGTTTATTTAAGTTCAGTGGAAAAATTCTGACTTTTGTGGGCTTTCGGACTTGGAAGATGTACTTAATTCACTTAAAAAATAAAGTTATGTTTGGCATTTGTGTAAGGAACTACACTCATGATATTAGGAATAAGACATAGTTTTTCATTATGTATTGGAAACATCCTTTGAAATATAAATATCTAATGAAAATTGTTGCTGAAATCAGGAATGACTAAGAAACTTACTACATCTGTTGGAAATTAATTCTTGCCATTTGTAATTATGCAGATTAATAGATATATTTGAGAGCATTATGAGAACATAATGAACCCAAGATGCCAGTAGTCCTGTTTAAAGAATAATTTTATGGTTTATAGAGATAGCCTGTTAATTTGAAAGACTGCATTTAGCTATGTTCATTTCCCTGCTGGCTGAATCCAAACTGTGAGCATTAATTGGTTACCAGTGTTTTGAAAGGGGAGAGTAATATTTAGTTTATTACTAAATGCTTTTGAATATAGAATGACATTTTCAAGCACAGTGCCAAATTTTCAATATAATGTGAAATTAGTACTTCAATAATCATACTAGTAAATAAGTTTGAGGAGCTTTGTTAATTGTCACAGGCTTTACCTGAGTGCCATATGTTCCTAAATGTACTTTAATACCGGTTTGAGGACTAAATCTAGGACTGATCAACTTCCCTGCACCTATTGTTGAGTGAATTGTCTATGAACTGTCTTCTCATTGCATTGGCTTGGAATATTGGAGAGTATACACTGTCAGGGGGAAGTCCTGAGGATGAATGAAATCCAATTGAAATAACTGCACTAAAAAAACCCCTTCAAAACCTTTTGCGTTAGTAGCCAGTGTAAGATTGTTTTGCTGGCTCTTATATGATGATAAAACTTTTTTTTTTTTTTGCTTATAGATAAAATACTTTGTTTCATGTCCCTGAGTACCTTGCCCACAAGCTTATAGAATAATATTCAATTACTGCTCTACTTATTTAGTGCTAGAACATTCACTGTTCTGTAGCCTACAGGAAAATGTCATAGAGAACTGGAAAAACACAGAATTAACTTGAAAATAACATGATGACTCATTGAAAAGATTAGAGCTGTTTATATTTGGAATTATAAAGCTTTAAAATAAAAAATGAATGGTTGAGATAAAAAGGCCAAATCAAGATGCAATAACTGGATTTTATTGAATCAGAAAAGTAGTTTTGTAACAGAAAATTGGAAGCATTTAAAAAAGCTGTAACTTCAGTGTAATAAGCAATAGTTTACAAATACTAAAAATTATTTCTAAAAACATTGAGGCATGTTTTAATCTTGCTTAAAAGCACTGAAGAAACCTTTGTAGTCTCAGGGATAGATCTTTGTCTCCTGTGTGACTCAGATGATGCTTTCATACATACATAGTATGTCATTGTTTCAGTTGTCCTTTAAAATAGGCTTGTAAAAACCCTGGTATGTCAGAATGCATTTTTGTATTCTCTGATATAGTGACAGATTTTCTTTTACAGATCAGAAGAAAATTTTTTTGAATGCAGGGTATCTTTGTTCTTCATTTACTTAATAGTACTGAAAGGCATGAGTGTAAGTGTGTTGGTGAAATTAAAAATAATGTGTATATTGATATATAGAATACATAATTTTAATTCAGTTTTTTTTTTCTTTTCTCAATTTCTCTCAAAATGTCAAATGACTGACGTGATAGAACTTTATTTTCCGGAGTATAATAACATTTCCTGCATAGAACCCTTACTACAGCAAAATTAAACCATTTGCTTTTCTCCCCATAAAAAAGAAGTAGAACAAAATTTTCAGGGCCTCCATTGGTTCTGGTCAGTGTAACATTCTGTTTTGATTGCATATGATTGCTAGCTGGAACAGGCACACTCTCAGCTACTGTGCTAGCAGCTGGTATCAGCTTCGCTTCCTCAGAGTAAGGTTGACAGAATTAGTTGAGTGTCATTAATGTATTTTGAGTTTCTGACAACAGAGTTTTTGAAACTTAGTGAAATTTTCTGGATGTTTATTGTATCAGTGATTCTAGATTTTGGGTATAGGTGACACATAGCTACTCAGACCGAGTACAGTCTGTTTCCTGTCTGCAGCAATTTCCCTTTAATTATGCTATCTCATACACTATTTAGATATTATCCATCTTCTAATCTTTATTTGGTTTTAAGCTTAAATGATGGAAAGATATTTGAGTAAAAAAAAAAAATTCATGTGAAAATCCTAAGGTGCAATGAATGCATCCCTTTCTTGAGCCAAAAAAAGTAGCTTTTTAAAAATTAAACTCAATAATTTATTGGGTTCTTAATTGATAATTTATTCGTTTATGTTGTATTTAAGCATATTTTGTAAATATGTATGCTGAATACATAAAGTGTTGTCTTTCCCATGGACTTTTCCAAACATTTAGATTTCTGAACGGCTTTTCGAGTCTCTACTTTTTCCCTAGTGCAATATCTGATTAATTAAGTATCATTGATGCTGAAAAATTGTAAGGATCCAAAGTGAGTGTAGAGGGCAGAGTACAAGAGCTGCACCTACATAAAGGTGTTCTGTATCCAACAGTTAACATGATTACAGTATTATACGCAGACTCATGCTACACTTGCCACATACAGCTACCTGCCTTTGAAAAGAAAATGTTCTTTCAGGTTTTTCTTTTATCTTGACTTAAGCTGCTCTATCATCTTATGCAAAAAAGGATGTTCTTATGAACCTTACTGAGAAGTCCAGTAAATCAGAGAAACCTCTAACTGATACTTTTATTCTCTGGTTCTGGTAATTCCCCCTGTGAACCATTAGAGGATTCTAAATGCCTATGAACAAATTCTTATTTAATGTTAGCAGTCATCATTTAACCACCACTGGCACTCTTTTAATTTAAACTCTTTGATGTTTTTGATTGTCTGCTCCAACTTCACAGTGCCTGTTGCTTGGAGCCTGTGATGTTGCTTGCTATTGTACAAAGATGACTTTTCATAAGGAGTCAGTGGTACTGAAAAACAGATGCTTCTACGGAGAAGAGGCAATATTCTGCATACTTTGACATAGCTGAGATTTTTCTAATTTGTAATGAACTGTTAATTATTTTTCTGCAATGAAAAAACAGAAGAACTAGATTAATGTCCTTTCCTTCTTGATAACCCTTCTGTCACAAGCCATGTCAGTCAGGCATATTAGATACACATACACTAGTATGATACCTTTTCTCTATTTTGATAAATCTATGTCTTCAGCCAGTGTGTGCCAGAAATGTGTCACCTACACTATATAACTCAGGTCAAATATTTAAAATTACAGCTGTGGCATCTGGGCCCTGAACCCAGCTCTGATATTGTGTGAAGTCTGTGGGGAGGACCTCCTCTGAATGCAGCTGTGTCCTTTAGTGCTGCATTTTCCAATTCTATCACCATTTTTGACAAGTCTTTTTCCCATCTGTAATAAGAGGTATCTGTGGAAATTACTCATAGCAGTCTGATTTTAGGTAGCTAACTAGAGTCCTGGGAGTTTCCTGCTGGAGATGTCTACTTTCTTTAACTGTATTAGAAAATATATTGGCTACTGATTTTATGCAGGATGAGTGATGCCTACGTTAATAAAACAGCTTGAGAGCCTGGGGGCAGTGGAATGTAACATGTTAACTAAGTTGCCAATCATTTTTCCCCATAAGTCTATTAAAAACATTACAGAGGCATACTTGGTCTGTCAAATGCGATGGCTCTCAGTTGTCTAGGATAATGGTCCAGAGTATAACCTGGGAAACAAATGGGTAATCAAGATGCTAGAAGGATGGGTGCAGAGATAGAGGAATGATCTACGACTGTTCTCTTTCCAGGGATAAAGTAGTCCAAGGAGCAGTATAGTAAAGTTTTGCACAGTGTCACATTTCACATCACCTTGTAGATCTGTCTTTCTCGCATGGCAGACTGGGGTCTATTTGGGTTATTCTGAAGGGTTTGTACTATTATGGGAAATGACCAACTGATAAGATGACCAAAGAGCCACAGAGTTGGAAGAATACATTGCCTGTTGGGGAATGCTTTCTTCATGCATCATCTAGACTTAAATATATTTGAGAATACATTTCTAAATGCTTTTAGAATATATTTTAGCGCTTTCATTTAGTGACTGAAATACTAGAAAACTATTTTCACAGTAAATAGTTGCAAATAAATATCTATTTGTTTGTATGATCCAAATAAATTCAATGCTGAAGGTACTTGTAAACAGAATTCTTCTATTATACGGTCTCATTGCTGTGTACCTTTCTGACAGGTGAAGTGCCTCACAAGGCCTATAGCCAGGTAGCAGGATAGCTTTCCAAGATAGCTCTGTGCAACCAATCTTTGTCTACAAAGCTCCTGGATTTTGTAGCTTCAGTTATTACTTTTGCACAAAAATTTGTTATCTTGTTGATATGGTTAGTATCTTACCATTTATGTTCCTCTAGCTGTACAAATTCACTGGCATAACACTAGTAATGTTATTTTTGATGTAGTGCCATAGTTACATCATTTTCATACAGTTCAGAGAGATATCTAGCTGGCACTGCTGAATGTCAGCTGTAGTCAATAGACGTGTGAGTTGGTTACTCTTGATTAAATTGTAAGGCATGCCTCTACTGGAGTCAGGTGTTGGAGACAGCAACAGTTCTGTATTGCTGACTCACTGACTTCTCTGTTATTTAGTGATCTGTTAAAAAATATTAGCATGTGTAGAGGAATGAAGGCAGTGGGTTGATTAGCATTTATGATGTGCAGCTGTGGCCTTGCCTCAGCGGCAGTGGGTTGATTGACATGGACGATGTGCAGCTGTAGCTCGTTCCCACAAAGTGGTTAAATAGCCCTGAGGATGGTGGGTGAGGGGGGTGGATGCAGGAGGAGCAGTAGTGTAGTCTGGCCTCTGGAGGAAGGAGATACAGCACAGACAGTAGAATCTGACCAATGGTAAAACCTTGTTGCAGCCTACTAGTTTGTTTGTGCATGCTGCAACAATTGGTGCCCCGTGTGAGGCCCTTCAGATTATGAGACTGAGTGTAAGGTGGTAAAAGACCTTGTTGTAGCTGGCTAATTTGGAGAGTGCTGCAACAAATGTGTACTGATCTGAAAAGCATCACACTAAACAGATTGCTCGAGGTAGGAAGCTATTTCACATTTTGGGGGAATAAATGTGCTTTCAACTTTTCCAATTTTGTGCAAACTAAATAAAAACACATCTCCTTCTGCCTAGGAGGGATGATGCTTTCTATTTTCATACAGTAGATAATCTTAGGTTGGAAAATAACTTAATCCTCTAACGTTCTAGGAATGCCAGAAGTTTGGCAGTATTTTGTGACTGCAAAGTCATGCTCACTTTGAGTGTAACTTGAGTATATTCTAAAATTACAGATTGATGGTATATTCAGGACAACATTGATCTAACTGATTGCATGCATAGGTCTGTATGTAGGTTTTTCCCAGATATATAAATATACCTTCTTAAGAAGTGGTATGTCTGTAGTAGTTTTTTATGTGATTCTGTGCATAGTTTCAGAAATGAGATTCTATAGGGTTTAGCTGATAATCTGGCGAACAAAGCCCTATGAACTGTGGTTTAGACTTAGTCTGCTATTAATCCCAGTGATGTCCACATCTTGGAACCATGCTGTCCACTTGCCAAAGGTTTGTTACAGGTCTTCTTGTTCAAAATAGCATTCATGAGTTGATTAATGTTGTATAGCTCATGATTTGCTTATTTGCACTCAGACAGGTTCAGTGTCTACTAGTTGAATATTATGTAAAACTTTATTAAAAATTAGTATTACCATTTTTTTGTCTGAAATAAATTAAGACGTTGCTTAATGGTGCACTTATGTTCCTAGTGAAAACTAATATCAATTATTAATATTTAAAATATTAATAATATTTTTTATTTTTGCTGTTGGTTTTGTTGGGTTTTTTTTATTCACTGACTTTCACCTTCAACATTATCAAGATAAAGTTGTTTTCATCATTACTCACCGCCCATTCTCATCTCTGCTTTCCCAATATATCCATTACTAAAACATTACATATTTCATTATAAATAGAGCTGTTAATTTGCCATTTGCCAATAGCAACTGTTAGGAATTTCTGAAAAAAATTTTGAAGTCTATTTTTCTTGAATATTTCCAATTGTTTTGTTTCTTGCTTTATTTCACTTAATATGTTTGCTATGTTGCCTAATTGTTGAGTGTTCACACACAGTGTTTTCCTGAATAAACACAGAAATGGCATGAAGATTAAGTTGCATGGTTAAACTGAGAAAAAAATAATAATTAAAATTTTGCATATATGCATGGCTAACTATGGACCCTTTCTCCTTTTCCTAAAGTTTTTGCTGTACATCTTGATCAATGCATACATGTCACAGTTCTCGCATTTGAAATATTTTGTCTATGGATTTAAATATATCTGAATGTGAATTTAAAGGGACTAAATAGAAGCACTAAACTGAGATGGCTACGCAGTTTAGTTACTAAAAATAATCCTCTTCAGTTCAAATAATATCAGTATGTGATATGAACTATACTGTCTTATGAAGTTGTAGGAAAAAGTAGATAAATAATTTCCATTAATGACGGAATTCCTAAAAGCAGAATATCAAACACTTCTTACTGTGTTCTTTCCTGTAAAGGTCTTTACATGAGATTGCAGAAATAGACATAAAGAATCCAAGCCTCTGGAATGTAATTCTATTGAATGTGCTTTGACATACTTCCTGAAGTGAATTTCTGTTGTCTTCCTGGGATCTAGGTTTTTTAAAAAACTTGAGGGGGAGGAAGGAATTTCCTCTGATAACTCTCCATACAGAACTTGTAACTTTTATTCATCTTCATGTATTTGGGTATTCATTTGTCCATATTTAACTAGCTATTTTTTTTCAACAAAGAAAAAAGAGGAGATATGAGTACCTAAGACCGCAATCTTGTATCTTGTAAACATGAATATTCTTCGGAACATTAAAACAGTTGCACTCCCTGGTAGGAGATAAATACTGAAAAGCATAAAGTAAAGATTTTTAGCAACCCTTCCCCACTATGTTGTTGTGGTCTGCAGTAATGTGCATCTGGGGGGTGTACTGAGGAACAAAAAGATTACATTTGAGTGTATACAGTGATTGAATTGCTATTGTCTCTAAATTATCTCCTGAACTGGTTAAGATCATGTTTGAGACAGTTAGATGATATTTTTGGAGTCATACCCAAGTAGGAACATTTTGTAGAGTATTTCTGTTACCAGAACCATAAATATTGGCAGGTATGTATAGGTATAATCTTTAGCAATCAAGAAAAAAAGAGGACTTTTTTCCCACAACTGACAAGCAAAAAGGCATGTCAGAAAGACAAAGGAGGGTGTTATTTGTTTGGCACAGGTTTCATCAGAATGATACTGCAGGGTACTTGCCAGCCTTGTGAGGTATATCAAATTTGTTACACTTAATTTGTTTTGTTTAAGTGAAAGACAAGGGTCATCTTCAGTTGGAAAGTTTCAGACCTGAATACCAATAACTTTGCGGTTTATCTGATCCTAATATTAACTCGGGAGAAATGCAATCTTTCAAAAGCATTTCTGTATTTGATTTGGATAGATTGGACACTTGATCTAATGAAATAAGAGAAAGAACACCAAAAAGTCTGCACTGCAAAAGCTATTGTACTCTTTAAATGTCAGTTCAGTGGTGAAATTATTACTTCTCTGTACAGTATTTATCCCAGACTGCTTATGTCCTTCGGTACAAAACCATACTGAAGGAACTGCCTGACAAATATTTTGAGCAATCTGTGAATATTAGTGGCTTATATCCATTTTCCAGATCAGCTACTGGAAGGTGTGAAAATTACAAAGTGATGAACACATAAAAGGTCTGACAGTTTTTCCTGCAGAAGCCAATGATACATATATCCTCGAGCAAATATGGCATAATCCATAAAAATTAATAGTGAACTGGGTCTTGAGCTCCTGGATTTCACAGGAGTTGAGAGCTGTTCAGAGGAATAATATGAACATATAGTGATTGTGTACAGTATGTCTTTGCATCATTAGGAACAACATTTGTGCTTTACCAGCTTCCTCCTTCCCCAAAAGCAAGGATAACTGTGAACCCTTCACTGTAGGATGCAACTGAAATGTTTTGCTGTATGTTTGATTTGTGATAGAAGCAAACTCAGGTCTGTCAAAATAACTATTTGTGTTTAAACATGGGGGTGAAAGGGGAATGTGATAAGGAACGTTCCCTGCCTCTGAGCAAAATTACTTGTGTCTAATTCCTTCTAATATTTAATTACAACATTCAACAGTCTAACTTAAATGAGTCAATGATTGCTTAACATACTTTGTGTCAAAAAAGCTGTCAATAGCCAATCCAGGAGATAGAAATTACATGGTCAAGGGCTAATAGAGCTGGGAAAGAGCAGACTTTTCAATCCTTCTGGGTAAGGAGTGATATATATGATATATACTGCAACTAAATGTGGAGGTAAATTCTTACTGCTAATAGCTGGCACTTTCCAATTGTACTGAGTGTGAAGTTTCTTGTAAGGATCATGCTATTCCAGCATGATGGATGTATATACAGCATAGACTCTGTTGGTAATTGCTTAGAAAATAAACACAGAACATGAACTGTGACAGAGTAATTCTGTCAACAAGGAGGATAACAGGAACTTTGCCAAAGAACAAATGTCCATGTCATTTACACTTCTGTGACAGGAAGAATTATAAAAGAAATACGTGTGACCCAGAATGCCCACAGTCAAGAGAAGGCCTAAGTACCCGTTGGCTACAAGGAATGCATTGCCTGGTGTTCACCAGTGAGATTTTTAGAAGTCATTGTGGGCTTCTTTTATATATATGAATATCTGTGTGTATGTGTCAGGTGTGGGCATATGTATTTTCACACATATAACTAAATACAATTTTAAGACTTTCCTCTTAACTTTTTCATATCTTCCAGTTACATATATATATATTTTCTAATTTTACAGCTTTTGCTATTTCCATTGTACACCAAGTTTTCTCAGAACAGAGACTGCCATGCTGAAGAGATGTAAGTATTCATCTGATATTTTTTAAAAAAATGTTTGATTGCCAAATCATATGCTCGGCATCACAAAACTTATTCAAAACCCTCTAAGTCCTCCTGCTTGCCAAGCACTTGCGGATCCCAGAAGGCCTCACTGAAGTTTACAGAAGTTTTTTCATTGTCTTCAGTGGTTTTTAAATGAGGCTGAAAATGCTGGTGGGTTACAAAAGGTGTTAATGCTTTCAGCAATTTTTAATCTTAATGAATGGTGGCCAGAAATAAATCAAAAAGGAAGAGGGGTTTTTTTTTCAGCAAAATGCGGTAAAACTTAATTTGCTTTTCAAATTCCAACTTGTTTAAATTTTACATCAAAAGTTTTTGAAGTATAAATCCCTACTATCAGCTTAAGACATATTTGACTCATCATTGGTTAGGACACTGACTGAATACACATAGTTTAATTTAAAAATGATTGCCTTTAACAACAGAATTTTAGAAGCCTTTAGTAGTGTCATAATGATAGATAGCACTTAATTTAGTCAAGAATGACCTGCTATAGTTACCTATAATCTACATTAGTAATGTTCAGCTGACAGTAAATTAAAGTAATTCTTCATTTTTATGCTCTTAATGTTTAAAAAGCTAACCTCACTTTAAAATCAGTTTCCATAATTTTAAAGACTGGAACTTTAATGTTAACCTCCTATTAAGTCCTTGTTTTCTCTACTATATAGTTGCTTTAGGTTTTTTGCAATGTGTTTGTGGAAAGTTGATCAATATGCAGTATTTGCAAGTGTGTCTGTTACTGAAGGATCTATCTATTGAATATTGATCTGTTCTATCAAATATGACACTGACGATGTGATTTATAATAAGCAGTCTCATAGTACAGGCCAGGAGTTTAGGCTGTTATTTCCTCTGTTCACTACTACCAAAAACCAGCCAGGTCTGTAGGCACTTGATTTATAACAACAGTATTGTGTTATCTAGTTTTAACCGCTCTGGGTTTGTTTTTATTTTTAGAAATGCTAAGTATAAATTTATCTTATCTTTAAAGAAATATGTAGTACATCTGATTATTTTAATTTCATTGGTATGACTCTACAGCACAGTTGGTGATAAAAAGCTGGAGGAAAACGCCTAGGATAAAGATCCAAGGGCCTTGGAGTAAAACCAAAGAATGGAAGGTGGTGACTGAGGTGGAAAGTTCCCTCTGAGGTCTGAGTGCTCCATCACAGGTTTCAGGTCGTTCATTCTGTAAAGCTCCATTATCATTTTGCTATATATATTCAAATATATGTAAGTAAATTTATACCCCAGAGCATAAAGTAGTGAACATTTCCTAAGAGTAATTTCAAGTGTAACTACCAGAAACAGACTGCTTGCAAAACTAGCCCTAGCTTTTTGTTAAGTGCTTCTGATGGTTAAATTTGTAAGCTCTTTCAGTCAAGCTGATTCATGGTATAGCTCAATTTACTTAGTGATGCTGCACTAACTGCTATTTGGCAACTCAATTGGAAAAGTAAGAAACAGATGATATTAACAAAGTCCATTGCCAAAGCCAGACGAAGCTTGGGTGGAAGACCTTCTGTGGGTTGAATTTTAAACATGATTTTACTAAATCTCACAAATCATCTGTGAGTTAGTAGATTGTATCCACCAACTGGGATAGTCCATCCAGGCTCTGTCGATGCAAACGTCTTATGTTGGTGCTGTTCCCTGTTGTTTTGGAGGATGTCTGAAAGGAAGGTATAAACAGGAATAGAAAACTTTATTTTTTACTTATAGACTTCATGTACATTACTTGCCTGCTACTTTCCATTTAAAGTAAGATGTTACAGAGAATGTCTAATCAAAGTGTAAAAAGTGTGCCTTCAAATCTAAATTGATGCCTGTTGCAATCATCAGATGCCCTACCTTTAGGAAAATGGGTTGCATCTTGAATATATAGCATGCTCCTCTTTCACTGTCTCATTGTCTGTGATCTAACCAAGGAAATAGTAATATTTGGATTGTATTTACTGTTTTCTTTGTAGTTGTTAAATGCCGCATTTTCATGTTCTTGTCATTCTGTTATACTCCAGAGGCCAAATCTCAGTTCTACTGAATAAATGCCAGAATATTTTTCTACTTCAGCAGGATTAAGTTATTCAGTACATGGCAACTCCACTATAGTTACAATGACCTGCAAAGTCCATAGTAAGAATCCCCAAACAGATGTATGATTTTCAAAATTTCTTATCTGTAAAAACCAGCCAAACAGCAAATGAATTCTCTTCCTTCTGAAGTAATTGTCAAACCCCGTCTAGTGAGCTGGACCCAGCTTTTTTATGCATTGGTTATATTTCAATGAAATTAATTTACAAAAAAGCAGCACCCAAATTCATTGCAGGTCGTATATGCACAAGAACTAGTTTATAGTATTTTAAACTGCGAAAGCAGTGATAGTGTTTGTGGAAATGGAATTTAACTCACTTGATAGACTGTGAATATATCCCTTAGCAGTTATTGCAATATTTTATCAAATTCATGAACAAGAAATAAAGCTTTTACAAAATGGAATTTTTATGAAGTGATCTTAAGAACTGTTTGCTGGAAGGTTGCCTAATCGCTGCATTACCTGGGTGAACGCTGGGTGGTATGTGTTTTGAATCACTAGCAGGTATAAGCTGAACTGCAGTGCCAGGGAACAGTTAAAATTATTGCTTTTGCTGATGCAGGTAAATTACTGAGCAAATATTGAATATTGCGTAAATCTGTAAAAATAGTCCTGTTCAATTATAGCAACTTGGAAATGGATGGATGTGGTGAGGTCGAGCACCCACATATATCAAACAATACCTGTGCCAGTCATTCAGAATAGTTATGGTGCAGTGTTTGGCTTTAGGGGCAGCTTAGGGATTTCTGAAGAAAAGCAGTTAGCCTCTCGGAGGCTTTTCTCCCTAAGGGTTGTCATTTGCAATTGTTGCAGTTCATGCAAAGTCTGTGCAGGACAGCAGCACCTACTAACAGTGAAGTAACCAGCCTGTAGCATGATTTCTGAGTTATTTTAGGATGGAATGTTGAATTGTATGATTGGAAATTTTTCTACATGAAATTACCTATAGATTTACCAATTTACTCACATCCGTGATCAAATAAATTCTGAAAGTGGAAATAAATTTTAGTAGTTACTGCTTCATTTGAAGAGAACCTTGCTGCAGTGATTGTTAATAAAGTGATTGAATTAATTTTATTTTTATCGGACATGGACCTTGACTGTCATGGGTGGTTGTTTTTTGGTTGCATTTGGGTTTGGGTTTTTTTTTTATTTAACGTTGCTAGAAATAATAATTAAAACCTCCTATTATATAAGAATAATTAAAAGAGTTGGGAATATGTTTAACTTCAAGATTAAGTATATCAGGATGTTCTCCCTGCCCTGGTACTGGCATGGCTTTGTTTAGGTCATTGCAAAGGAGCCAAAATGGGACAAGATCAAGTTAGTTGTTCCATGGCATATGGTGTGCGTGGCTTGCTTCTGGTGGATTTTTACATATATGGTGAGTGTGTCTCTGAACACTGGGAAGTTGCAAGGGTGTGCTAAATCAAGTTTTAGTATCTGGTCTTTGGCAGTGTCCATAACTATGCACCTGGGATGTAAAGCTATTAAAAGACCTCCTCGTTGCACATTGTGAAGAATCTTGGTTCATTTTGACTTTGCTGTCTGCTAGTTTAGTTTGATGTTTCCATATTCTTGTATAAAAGACAGTAAACGATTGCTTCCTGTTCACCTTCTGTGTGCAATTCCTGAATTCATAGCTATTTCCTTTTTTCTTCAGACATCTCTTCTCCAAACTGAAGTACTGTCGTATGTTTAACCCTTTCTTTTATGGAAGCCATTCAATAGCTGCAGTTAAACTGGTTGCCCTACTCTGAATCTTTTTTAATTCTAATTTCCTGTTGGAGGATGGCACAGCTACAACTGACTTCTCAGGGTGCACTGAAGGAAAGCACTCATGCTTTATTTCCTTTAGCAAGCAGTAAGGTACTGCTGTCAAAATCCAATATTCCTTCAGATACTTTCCTTTATTCATTGTCTCTTCCAGAAAGTTCTCTGAAGACAGACTTTAAAGATTTTCTTCATTAGTCCAGAATATCTTCCTGGATTTTAATTCCCAATTGGTTTGCATTTTTTTGGAAATGATGTGTATCTCTGAGCATATGTCACATATGGGCATGTGAGCCCTTTCTTTTTCATGGGAAATACTAGAGCAGCATGTAAAACTCTTAATTATGGATTCTGAAGTGATGATCAATGTTGAGATGGTGCAGAAGTCATCCATGAATATCTGTTTTGATAAATGCAGAAAGTACATACTTTGTCATAACAGTGACGTACTGATTCTGTACTTCTCAATATATGAAACACAGACCAGCTGTGAAATCACAACTGACAGCTTTTTCAAATGAAAAAGTTTAATTAGACTCATGTATTTTGATGACTAGAAAGGGATACTAATAAAATAGCTATAAGAAAAAAGACATGGAGACTCAGATGGTCAAAAAAATGTATAAATAGTAATAAAACCTCACACACACAAAAATCATACTATGAAGTTGCTAAATTTGCACATCGCTATATATAAAAAAAGTTTTAAATGGTAATGATAGGACAGGGTGAATAGACAAACTGTTCTTTCAACAACAAAGTTGAAGAGGGAAATTGCTAATCTTTTGCCAGATGTAATTGCAGTCACACTGAGCAGTAGGAGGAAGTGCCTTATGTGACAGTATCTGAACTAACGCTTTATCAAAAAAAAAGATGTAATTAATACAGAAGTGGACAGTGAATAATGGTGAATGATTGAAGATTTCAGTGCCATTGGTTGTTTCCAGGCATTGTAGCTCGCTATTGCAATTGAACACTGTGATAATCACAGCTAATTTATAATACTGTAAAAGCAGTAGTAGCTCTTCAAGGGACTTACAGACCTCTTTTCTAAACAATGTGGCTGTTATTTTAATTCTATTTAAATTTAACCCTTGTTGATCTTTTTCTGTTCCTGTTTGGTGTCAGTGGCTGGAATTCCCTTTGTCTTATGGCGGTGGATTTGGACTGTATTTGCATAAGCCCCAAACCACCCAAAACCTTAGAAGGGAATGTTAAAACTGATGGCAGCTGGTTGAGTTTGACATGCTCCTGAATTGAAACAAGCTCAAAGTGGAGGTGGCCAAGTGCTGTGTATGGCACATTCCAGCACAGGTTACTTGAGCACTGGGCAGCTGCCCTGCTTGTGTGTACTGCCCTATAGGCATTCAGCTTGGTGTAGCCCTTATTACTTGATTAAAATGAGATTTATACCAATTAGAGGAGGATACTTGCTCAGTGATATATCTTTTTTTAAGGCTAAGGCTGAATCAAAGGAGCAGAGTTTCTAGAATTTCCCAAGAAATACATTTCTCAATGTATGTTGAATCATGCCTGAAATTCACAAATCTTATGAAGTGGAACAGGAAATTTTCATGTATTTGAGTTAAAAGTATTTCCAATGTATTGAAATCCAAAAAATTGTTTTGGAAGTTTTGGAGGAGGTGGAGTGGGATAGGTTTATCTGTGATGAATACTTGGAACTGTTTAAGAAAAATCTTAGTTATATAGCTTGTGTCAGGTTTGAAAGGGGCCGATAAATGAAAAGGAATAGTTGTTTGTACGTGGGTTTTTTGCATTAATAATTTAAATCGAGGAGTATAATATAGTAGATAACATACTACTTTATGGAATCTTTACAAATGTAACATGAAATAGTGCATAATAGTTGTCTTAGAATGGTTATGGTGTGAGAAGCTATAGTTTCATTTCAAGACTGATGTGATGTCAGGAGGTTGCTGAGCATGGGTGACAACAAGAGAAAAGGGAGAGAACTGAAACCTCTGCCATCTGCCATCTCCAAGTACTTGCTTTCTACATTCAGTCTTCCTGAGAATATTTGTGTGAATTGCAAAAGCACAATTGCTTTTGTATGCAGCTCTTCACCCTTCCCCGGTTTTGTGCCCTAGTTTCTTTCAGATACAAATCCAGGTCAGATGCGTAATTTCTACTTCATATCAGAATTTAACAGTGGTTTTGTCAAGAAGTGATGAAAAATATTCACCACGTACTCTTTTCTTCAGAAGTGTTTGTAAGAGTGTGAATCAGACGTAGAAATCAAGGGCACAAAGAATGCAGCTCCCTCTGTATCATTCTGCCTCAGTATTTCTGTAACGTATTCTTCCCTGAATCTCTTGCAGAACTACAATAAAAAGACAGTGCTCCCCAAAGCAAGAAACAAAGCCATGGAAACAAAGATTGATCTACCCATCCTATGAGAGCTTGATTTTTTTTTTTTTTTTCTAGCCAGCATGTAAGAGCTTCCTTAACTTTTAAAAATTATGAATACAGATTCTTTATCACAGCCGAAAGAGATCCGTAGTTATATGTTTTACGGGCTTATGAATTCCTTATCAAGGCAATAATTTTTTGATGAAGTGTGTCTGAAATCTTTTGGAGATGCTTTTGTTTTTGAGTTTTCTACCAGAAAACAATTTTTTGAAAACATGTTTCAGAGGGAATGAAAAGTGCTGGCAGGTATAAAGATGGAATAAAGTCTTTAGGAAGTTATACTGGAATAATCTTGAGTCTAGAGAAGCATCTTGAATGTGGGGTGGAGAGGCCTTCAAAATCTGAGGGGGTTTTGGCATCCACCGAATATGTGCTCATGCTGTTTACTTTGGATAATATAATTCGTGCTTCACTCACTTTTAAGTGCCTTCAGCATGTCTAATAAGAAGCTGTATTTTTATGAAATGGCATTGTATGCTATCAACATGCAGCATTATCACCTACCTACAATCTATGTAATTGCAGCCCTTTTTATCTCACGTGAAACAAGAACTTAAAGAAATCTCTGCTGGGTTCAGTGAGCTCATTTCTAGTAGTGCTCACCAGCAGATGTCTATACGGGAGCAGCGTAAGAACACTTTTGCAGACTCCGGCTATTGTCAGAGCAGGGTCTTCATGAGTTTGTGTGTTTAGTAAGCTCCAACAGATTCCTTATGTACTGACTTGTTCAGGCTGCCTTTGAGCTCATGAAAAAACCAGATAGAGATTATAAAATATGAGAATATTTTTCTTGGTGAATGCTTGAGAAATCTTATGTTCTTTTAACACAATTTAGTACTTTAAGCCTGAGGAACCCTGGTCCAAAATGAAAATCAATAAAACTATGTCATTACAGCCATGTCTGTCAATTATGATTAGATTCATATGGTCATCTAAGATAATAAATTTGTGCTAGCCTCTCAGTCACAGATGTTAGAGTTGTGAAAACATGTAGTACTGTTACTCTACTGTTTTTTTTCCTAAAGATCACAGGGGAAAAATATTGTCTATACCCAGGGCAATCCTGAGACTGTAACCCTTATTCTGAAAGTACCTTTCATTCTCTCTCCACGATGAGATGATGGCAATAGGTCTTCTTAGCACTTGCATGTTTATTTCAAACTCCTGCGGCTCACAAAATTAATTTCTGCTGGAAACAGAATGTTGTGATGAGGCCAGTTATTTTGATTGGGCTTTTACTTATCCCCTGTACCAAGTAACTGATTTACTTTTATTAATTATGCATCGGCAATGGGGACTGCCTGGTGGTTTTTCTTCAGATAATTCAGCCATTAAAGCTCGTTCTCAGGTCTGCTGTTTTGAAAAGTAGACATGACAGGTAGGGGTAAGGATATAGTAGGAAGAGGTTGCCTTAACCCGAAGTTTGAAGCACATCCCAGCTGTAGGGTGCTAGAGAAACTGTTATTGTGTGTGATGCATGTTTTACTTGCATACAGCACAATACTGTTTGTCGCAACCCTTTTTTTTTTCTTTTGTAAAGCCTATGAGCACAAGCAAAGAAAATGCCAACAAATTGCTTTTTAACTAATTATAAGAAATTCAATAACACTAGTACCTGATTCCTTTCTGAATAAATATAATGAGATTCGAACATAACTTCATCAGGAGAATGACCTAATACAATAGTTTATTGAACCATGAAAGATTCATTAAAGCTAGCTTGCAAGGTTTTTTTGAAATGTTTTATGCAGTATAATTTGGAGTTGTTTTTTAAAAAGGGGAAGAAAAAAAAAGCCTAAAGCAGTTACTGCATGTATTTGGTTTTATCCATTTTATAACACCAGACAACATAATTTGTTCTTAATTAGCTATTATGTTATGAAGATGGTTACAGAGGAATCATCATAGCTGAGCTGTACTTCATTTGTTGGAGGCTGAGGTTTATAGCCAGATGACTTTGCAAAGTAACTGTATGTTATGCTCTGGGATTTTGCACAGACATTCAGGAGTCGGTGGTAATTTTCAACATTCCAGAAAATTTCTATTCCTCACTGAGCTAAATGAAAAAGCTATCCTCTTTCCCTGATCTGAGTTTTGTGGTTTTCACTGAGACACAGATACCAGGACTGTTTCATAGTAATTTATTAAATCTACTAAAAGGTAAATTATGAATTATTTTAAAATAGAAATGTCACAATGTTTTGAAGAAACAGGTTGGGGCTGTGACTTTATTCATTTTCTTGGTGTGTTGTCTAATGCTTGAGTGTCTGAGTTGAGAGATAGCATTCAATTTTATTTTGTCCTCCGATATGTTTTGCTTAGGTTGTTAGTAAGCATGGCACTTGAAGAGGTGATTCAAAATTTCAAAAGGCTTATACAGCTAATAGCTCTGCCTGAGTTCTGTTGTGTTGGTGCTACTGTGTGCTCATCATGCATGGGGAACCCTGTATAGTGTCTGCCTCTGAGCTGGGGGTTTCTAGTCTTAGCCCCTGGGAGTTACAGAAGTTCAATCAGGCACACAAATTCCTGAGGTTAATGAAATCTTTTGTCTTCATCCATTATTCAGAAATAATCAGATTCCTAAACTTTCTCTCTTTCCTGAATTTTATTTTCAAATGTTGAAAGGGACAGTATTTCTGTACACCTTTTGCAAGAAAGAATGCTCTTTCTCTTTCCTGAATTTTATTTTCAAATGTTGAAAGGGACAGTATTTCTGTACACCTTTTGCAAGTCACTCTCCTGGATAGGACTCCAGGCCACTGACTTATGTTAGTTTTACTTCACATGCTCCTTTTTGAAGTTCCCCCCAAAAAGCTGGTTTTCTACCCTTTGAGAATGAGAGTATTCTGTGTTCCCCGCAAAACTTGGAGACAGAGCGGTATTCCTTTTAGCAGTTTATTTTTTCATCTTAGTTGTTCAAACATCTTGCTTTTCTCAACCTAATCTTATCTAAAGATAGCAGAAGTAAATTGGTGACTTTGATTCTTTCCTCTTGTATAACATCGCTGTGATGGAAGGTGATAATTCTGTTGATGTCTGAAATTCTGTCCTCCAAACAGCCCAAAGTATTTAACCCAGAGCGTTTAAGCCAGCAAGTTTCCCCCTCTAAAACCACTCTTTCTTCTTCTTTCTCACTCTTTCTTTCACATGCAACTCATCCTGGCAGCCTAACGTGAAATCACTCCTAGCAAGGAAGACTTGAAGTAGGACACAGAGTGGTGTGCATCCACCAATGCCCATATAAATTCTGTATGTTTTCAGGACAGTCAGATGTTTTTCAGATGTACCTCAGGAGGGAAGAGGGTTTAGCTCTCACCTGTAAGGGTAACATGGGTTTGTGCACATTCGTAGGACAAAGCGAACGTGCATGCAGGTTTTAGTGCGTGCTGCTTAAATACATGTTCCAGATTCCTTTCTAGCTGTCAGCAGAAAGGATGAAATGGGCAGTTATTCTGATTGAACTGAACTTCAAAATTTCTTATCAGTTTGTTTAATTGTAAGTTAATTATTTTATGCATTTGCAAACAGTTATCTTACCTTGTTATTCACGAGTGTTTACTTAGTGGTTGGCAGTGAGAGGTGCACTTGAAAAAGGATTATTACCTAAGTTCAGAAGGCAAAATGAATATGTGATAATCAGCAAGCATAAGACTGCATGTTGAAATTACTCTCTGTGCATCTCTTTCTTTTATCATACTCTTATTAGGATATTGTATCACTGTGTGCATTTTTTTAGCGTAGCTCAAGTTTTATCAGCTTGAGGTTTCCTTATGTTTTAAATATAAAGATTATAAATTAATCCTAATCTTTTCTGACAAATGACTTATTATACACCTAGCTTAGTATAACAAAGTGTCTACTATTTCAGCAGCCCATAATTATCATGGATATCAAAGGGCAGCTAAAAAGGTATCTGTTGAAAGTCTAATCGATACAAAGCTGGTGGGTAAATGGGAATTATGTACCCTTCGAGATCATCATTGCTTTTGATAAGAAACATGTTTATAATTGTTTAAAAAAAACAAATAAAAAAGCTCTTGTCAATTCTATTTATGCTATTGCAAAGTGACCTATTATTATTGAGACAGCTAGTTGTCTCCCTGTGGATAATATACAGCAGGGATACAGACTTTATTTAATGTAGTACTTGTGCTTCAACCTGTATGTCGAAGCATTACCATAGTAATACAGTGCTAGACCAATGTGGTGTGTTGTATGTTTTTATGTTGAGATATTTAATAAACATTTTCATTGGCAAATATCTACAGCATCTCCAGATAGCTAGATCGACAGTAGTAATGTAAAAGCTGAGGATGTTAGATAAAAAAAAAAAAAAGACTGACTTTATCTAGTCTCATGTTTCCACTCATTGCCAGTGAGTAATCTCCAGTGGAGACTGAATAATCACGTGGGAAAGAGTACTGCTCAGAAAGTATTTAGCTAAAATTAAAAGCCATTCCTCTAACTGGAATGCTGCATGCTTAATGGACGAGTCCTGAAAACAGGCTGCTGATTTGGAGGAAGCTATGCGCTTATCTGTTCTTAGAATACAGCCACCCATACAAATGTCAGTTTGCCTGAATTCACTGTTTTTTGCCAATTTACTCCCATCCTTTGTACAATGTCTACAATTATTAGGCCGAAAAATATCCTGTTTGGATAAGCATTTATTCTGCAACTATAGATAAGATGCTTTTGTACAATGTTCTATTTTAATAACCACTTCAGCCAGCATTGTGTTTTACAGCTTAAAGTTCTGCTAGCTGAATTTTTTGGTTTGCAAATACTCTTTAAGCCAGAGGTTTAATTTAAAATTTATCCAGCTGGAACAGTCATAATAAAAAAGAAACCCAACATATTTTTCTTTGTTTGACACAGTTTTACTGTTTACATATTCAGAATGATTAGAAACAGGCCTCAAAAGGCAAAGCTTAATTGAATTTAATTTCAAGTTTACATTGAGTGCAACTTTAGGCATTTTGTCCAGCAGTTTGATGTGATCTAACTCTTCTAAACTGACTTTGTTCAAAAAAAGCTTAAGAAAACTTCAAAAAGCACCCCAACCTCAAACTGAAAACCCCTACCCAACAAGAACATCTCCTCTTAGAATCTGCTGAAATTCTGTTGGGTTTGTTCTTTTCTCTCTCTCTTTTTTTTTTTTTTTTAAGCTTTTCTCTGAGTTAAAGTGAGCAAAGGAAAAATAATTATTTTCTTTATTTGGCCAAAAATTTCTGACTAATTTCCTTTTCATGCCATCATAAAAGGGAAACACCAGTTTTAAATTGTGAATTGGTTACATTCTTATAGTCTTCATGCATTTCACATTCCACTGCTGATTACTTTTTCTGACAAATATAATTCTTACCCTGCTTGTTCGTTACTTGAAGCACCAAGATATTACTTAATGTTAGTTCAATTTTATGGAACTCCAAGTTGTGCTGCATAATACTTTGTTAAACATCCCAGCCAGCCTACTGTAAAATTGATTTTTTTTTTGGTGTGATATTCATATTGTTCTGAATTGTATTATAGCACTTGTTACATTGTTCTCATAATGATATTATCTCTGTCTAAAATTTTAACACTTCTGTTAGAAAAGCTTAATAACTTTGTCAAAACACACATAGGACAGTTTGCTGTGGTTAGAACAACTGGGCAAAATTCTTCAGCTTCTGTTGAAGCCCGTGGTATTAAACATAGTCTATGGGGTGTATGGATTACCACAAAGCTTAATCAGGAAGGCTTCTTCAACGGAAAAACTACCTGATTCAAAAGTGACATTTTATAGATATTTTTTTGACTTTTTTTGGCAAAAAGTGTAGACTAGTAGACTTCTGATTTTTGTTCTGGTACAGAACAAAAGCCTCAAAAGGTACTATGATACTTTTCTTCAGAGAATTCTATCAATAAATTTTACTATTTCTGAAGCTTGAGATCTCCTTCAGTTGCTGGTCTGGATAGACTTTTAAAAAGAATTAATTTCAAATCCTAAAGTAGGTTGGATTCATCTAACAACATTTTGAACAATACTCTAATTGGCCTAGAGTCCTAATGAAAGGACACTTTGAACAATGAGAATATTCAAAAGACATAAAATGGGTCTGATTTAGGGAAATGTAAAACTTTCAGAAATAATTGCAGTATGTTTACCAACAGATGTGCCCATTTTTCTACCATGTTTTTGTTTCCCTTCTAAAGTTATGAGTCTATTGTAATGAAGAACTTAAATGGTTTGAGCCTTTGAGGTTGTGAGAAAGGAATGACTATGGAGGAGAAGGTGAGGAATTGGGGCTGGATAAGCAGAGCTGGATTTGTCAGGCTGCATGTTAAGATAGTCACTGTCCGGTATTAGCACAGCCTATAGCCCATGAAAGGGCTTGAATGATCCAGAGTGAGAGGGCAGTAGCTGAGCTGTAGACTCAGGGGCCTATGGGTACATCGGGGTTTAAGCAAATAAATTCCCTGATAGCAGCCTAGCTGAATGGGTTGAGTGAAAGTTTAGTCCATTAAACTGTTGCACAGTAGCTACTCCGTTGCTTGCAAGCATATATGAACAATTTTCTATATGGAAAAAAGCTATGATCTGGAATAATCACTGAACAGTAGTCAAACACAGCCTCCTGAGCAGTAACTCTGTGTATACAACAGGACTAGAGCACTGACTCTCAAAAACATTTATATTGAAATGATAGAAGCGCAGCAAAACCAAATAGTTTGAACCCACAGCAAAAGTTTTCAGGTTATTTTTAGATACAGTGCTTCCTAGGAAGTACTTCAAGTTGTGGAAAGAGCAGGAAAGGAGGATTATCTCCTCTTGTTTCATCTATTTCCAGACATATGCTTTCTCTGTAAATGAAATCAACACCAAGATCCAAACACCGATTTCTGCTTTTACCTGAAAGTTATCTACTAGATTCTGAAAATGACTATTTACAACTGAGAGACAATAGGGTAAGTTTTCACACCAATGAAGCATAATTTCACAAAGGCCAGGAGAAAATACAGAGCTGCTTAATACGGTAACAAGTGATAAAGAAAAATCTTGACAGCTAGAAAGCTCAAAATGGTTTTCATTGGTTTGGGAACTACACTGAATTGGATGCTCTTACTGACTTCTGGCATTGTTTGTTTCTAACTGTGCCAAAAGTAAGATCATCTCCATGATGTATTAAAAAGAAATTCCGTAATCTTTTTTCAAATCCTTATGAATATAAGTGCACACACATGTATCTTGCAGTGTTTTTCAGGACCCTGCTGCACAATGGTCTAGATGGAATATTTTTGTTTGCTGCATAGGCAGGCAAAAGCAAAAAGTTGTGACTGTGATAATCTCGGCTTGATTGTTGCCAAAGGTACTTCCTACAGCTGCCATACTATTCCTTGGTGGGTTAAATAAATGAGAAAAACCCATCAAAAGAAGATCTAATAGCTATAGTCAGTGTGAGTTTGGCTTAGGAAAAAAAAAAATGTTTCTCTTGCTTAGGCTAGAAACATGGTATTTTTTTCCCCAACAGTTAAGGAAGCAATTTCCAATATAAATGGGGTGGGGTGGAATTACATATAAGAGTGTGGGGGTTTTCCCTCTCATGGTAATTTTCATTATCAGAAATGTCTGCTTTGCAAAAGAATAAATTATAATCCTTTCTTCCACCCTGGCTTTTCTGGCTGTAGGAGGCTCTAAAACTACTATCTGCTGATATTACTTTTAGTCCTTTATATTGAGCTCCCATTAGACAGTCTTTCTCTCTGCCAGGCAGTTATTTTCATGAATTTAGTGTTGATTGCACAAATTTATTATAAGACTATTGCCAATTAATATGAAAAAATCAGAAAACTGGTGTTTTCTTACTCCGAACTGTAATCTCAGTGCATTCTCCAGCAGCCTCTCATTGTGAATTCTTTAGTACTTAAGGACATTAAACTATACTTATTAATAAAAGAGAATGAAAAGTTAAACTGTTGTTTAATAATAAATTATTTTAAATCAGTTGGGAGTCTAATTCAGTATTACACAAGAACTGTTTGAATTCCCTGAATTTTCACAGTGCACATAGGTGAAGCAACAGCTTGACTCAAGCTGTGAAGAAGCTTACTGCTATTGCATGTAGGAAACATGGCTCTTTGACAAGAACTTGTCTAGCATTTCACCTTCAGGCCATCTGTAGGTCTTTCACATTCATTCTGCATAACATCTCTATGACATACCCTAACCTATCAATCCACATAATTGATATTCTTAGTCAGAATCCCATTATTTCATAACTCCATATCTCTACCTCTGACAAATTCATGCTTTCATTCATGCTTTCCTGCTCATCTCTGTCAAGATTGCTGCTGCAAGGGTGACTTTGCTAACTTGTATTTTTTTTCTCTACATCATCTGCTATTAAACTTCCAGTTTTTCAACTTTAAAACCTTTCTGTTTTCTATTGTATAAATCATTAGTTTCTGTACTATTTAGGAGTCTTTGCATACCTGAAATGTCATTACGCCTTTCAAATTTGCCAGTGATGTTAAATTCCTTTCTCAGAAGGTGGAGGACTTTTACATTGCAAAGTATCTGCAAAGCTGCTTTTTTGATTTTTAAAAATTACTTTTAACTTGGACATCTACCTGGTGTGCTGATACTAACAAGTGGGCCAAGAGATTGTATTTCTTGATATTCCTTTGTTTTGGTCTGGTTTTAATGTTGGAAGTCTTCTGTCCTCTGCAAAATATTATATGCTCATGGGTGACAACTTGTGTGCATGAAAATAGCTCTCCTGTTGTTTTGGGTTTTGGCAGTTATCACATAGTGGGGTCATGGACTACAACTTGGAACTCTTCAGAATTGACCAACATCTAAGACCTGTGCATTGGCAAATGCAGCTTGAAATGCTTGTGGATGAAAGGCAATCCTGATCTTGAAGTTTTATTTGTGGCTGAACCACTGAATTTTATTCAGAGAGTTGTGTGAAAATGAAAACTCTCTTTATTATTCTTTTCTAAATGTTCCTTGTGGTTTCCCAATAGCAAGTTGTCCTCCTTACTATTAGATTCTTTAGGAGGGCAGCCAGTTTTCCTAGGTTCTGTTGGCCAGCTAGTTGCTAATTGACCCACTTGCTCAGGCTTCTAAGGAGGGCTTTGTGTGGCTCCTCCTTTTTGTTGTGTACAGGCTTGAACAGCAGTGAATGAACAGAGTTAAAGCTGATGATTTAAAGAAAATTGTTCAGAGTACAAGAAACGGTGAGCCTTTTTAACCTAGTGGAATAAACCAGGGAAACTGGATTTACCTTGCTGCATGGTCAAACTTAAGCCGAGTAAATACCAATTTTTTTAAATTTTTTTTTTAATTCACTTCAGTTAAGGACCGGATAACTGTAGTGCTCATCTCTGTATTTCTGTAAATCTCTTGGCCTAAAATTTACACTTAAGGAGTTTGATTGTTCTTAATATGATCACTCAGATGACTGATGAGGAAAAAAAGCCAGCAAATTCAGTTGCTTTTTTGTAAACTTGCTCTTTCAAATAAAGAAAAAATACTAGAGGATTTTACATATGTTGCTTCTTACAGGAAAAAGATGGGATAGTTTTCTCTCTTATAGCCTATTGTGATGTATAGCTGAGATGGGGAAAACTTCATGCTATGTTACTTGGCTTAGTTGTAAATGAGAAGTGTATTATAACCAATGTTAGAAACTCTGTGTAAATAAGCATAAAATGAAATTGGAGTTTGCCTATGCCATGTGTTAGTTGTGACTAAGTCTTGAGAAACAGATTCCTATAGTTACTTCTAAAAACCTTTTTAGAGTGCTCTGTTCTGCTTTAATTTAACCTTTTTCCAAAGTGGAAAATGACTAGCAGTAATTAGGAATAAGTCATTCATGTGTGCATACTCATTAAATTATCAAAAAATCAGTTTGCTTGTTTTTATCCTTAATTAATCATCGTGCTTTAATATAAATTCATTATTATAACCACCCTGTATCTTGATGCTTTTATAGAAATAAAAATTTCTGTATTTGCTTTCATAAAATGAGAAGACAGGTATTTTAAGGGAAGCAAGCCAAATTGTACTGATTGATTCTATAACATTAGCAGAACGTGTTAACATTCTGCTATTTTACAGTGTTATCAGCTTACCAGTATATTTATCATTAGGTCAAGGTTTGCATAGATCTTGGAATAAGTCCCTCAGGACTGAACTGTGAACCTCCTGTGCACCCAGTGCAGCCTCGCTGACTTAAGTGAAACTAGTGGCATGACTGAGCCCTATCCAAACCAGTAATGGATTTGCTGTCTGTTCCTGAGCGCATTGTAAGGGCATGAGTAGCTAACAAAACAGAAGGCGTACAGCGATGTTAAAGCTAACTCTAAGAGCATTCAGCATTTTTATTGTTTCCACACCTGCTTATACAGATAACTTGGTGTTATTATGTATTAATTGTTACATATTCATTTGTCTTTTAAAGACCATTAAAAGGAAATGCTACTGAAAGTCCCTTTCAAGCCAAATGTCATAGTCATAATCAGTGCATTTTTTTTTTGCTGGAGCTCATACTCTAAAAACGTAATAGTGCTTTTAGGGAAATAGGCCCAGACCCTTTGGTGATATAAATGCTATACAATTACTGCACTACTGTTAAATTTTACCTTGTGACAGGTGAAATACTTAATGGTTTTAAAGACTAGAAACTAAGCTGCTGTGTTTTAAGGGCAAACGCAAGGAAGGATGATTGTGTAAGTCTATAGGTGGTGCTCTTGTCACTAGAGAAAGATTTCATCCATGCTGTGTTTTTGTTGTTAATAGTTTTGAACCAGTCAGTCTCATTGGCAAGATTAGGTTGTTATGTGTGTCTTTCCCCACCCCACCCCCACCCCATATGAGGGAGAATGAGACCATATACACTGCAGTTCTGAAATAGGTTACTTGGCTGCAGCACATTTTCCAATTACTTTAGCAAGTCTTATTTTGGGGAAAGAATTAGGTATTCAAAGATTTCAATAATACACATTGCACGTAACAGCATTCTACCACATAAACTCATCCGAACTCTGATGCTTTTGTATGGCTTCAGGATTACCATGGCAATTTTTAGACAGTTGATGATCAAGAAGGAGCAAAGATTGCTCCTCTACTATATATTTGCAGATCAGTAGCAAGTATTGGGATTCAGATAAGTACAGATACATCCATTTTACATATTTCTATTTATTTCTGCTATTTTGCACACTCGATACCTCATTGCAATGTAGTGTATTGAGTATGTTTTACAGTGATAAATTTTCATTTAATTTCCATACTCTGTGTATATATATACACAGAAATAAAAATGCATTGAAAAACACATTAAAAAGGAAATATTTTGGGTATTATTCCTTCCACCAGCTCTTATATCCAGATTTTTGGAGGAGGCAGGGTTAAGATGAGAAGGATGCAGTGAGTACATATGCACAGGCTCTTTTGCTATATTATGGATTTTAATCTAATGAATAGCCAGATTCTGTGTTTCTGTGCTCTGAGTGTGTGTGGGTTTTTGTTGGGTTTTGGTTTTTGCTTTTTTAATAATTATAGCAAAGAACATTAGAAACATTTCATTTCTAGAAGAATATTAGGAAACCAATTCTTTTGACTAAGAAATTCATTTCATGCTTGAATTGTAGTAATCCCTGTTACTTTACTTGGAAGTACTATGTGAATGTGTGCAAATATACAGTTAATGAACAGTTATAGAAAACTGGTGGTGACTTAAAGTTGTGCTGGCTGGCTGGTGCTGTAAAGTGTTCTGTGATGAATGTACAAATGTCTATGTTGCCAATGAACAGAACAATGCTGTGTGAGATTACTTGGTTGCGAGTCTGTATTGCATTTTTGTGCATTGATTCTGGATATTATTTTGGCTGTGAAACATACAAGAGAAAATTATTACCTTTTTTGGGGGGGAGAGGGGGGAGGAGTCTAATATTCCCAAGCTACTTCTGAATCTGATATTTTTTCTGTCCGGAAATCTGAGTCAATACAGTATTGTTGCTTGCAAGGCTCCTCAAGAACCATGCTAGATTGAAGGATGATGTACTCTATCCTTAAATAATATTGACTGGTTACCTTAAAGGTGACACAGTAACTATACCCATTAGTTACTGTTTTACTGAATAAAAGGAAACCAAATATTTCAAAGCAATATCAATATTTTTAACAGTTATATGATCTAAAAGTTGATTACTGTATATATTAATATATAAAAATTATGTATATGAACACATGTATGAGAAATCTAAGCCTTGATTCACTGCTTTTTGCACCCTTTTTTTTTTTGTAACTACTGACTCTGTCCTGATTGTAGTTGTAATACAGTTAATTTTCATCTTGGTAACTAGTGCAGTGCTGTGTTCTGGTTTGGGTGTAAGAATAATGTTGATAATACACTGATGTGTTTAGTTGTTGCTGGGTAATGTTTATACTAAGTTAAGGACTTTTTGGTTTATTGCGCCTTTCCAGCCAGAGGGCTGGAGGGGCACAAGAGACTGGAAGGGGACATAGCCAGGACAGCTGACCTGAACTGGCCAAAAGGATATTCCATACCAGAATATAATGCTCAATGTATAAGCTGGGTGGAGCTGGCTGGGGGCTGGCTGCGCATCAGTGAGCGAGTGGTGAGCAATTTTATTGTGCATCACTTTTTTTATTTTCTCCCTTCCCTTCAGATTTTATTCCTCTACCCTTCTCTCACTCCTTTTTATTATTGCTGGGGTTTTAATTATTAAATTGTTATTTTCTCATCCCTTGAGTGTTATATTCCTTCTTGGTTCTCCTCTTCATCTCTTTGGAAAGGTGGGAGGGTGAGTGAGCGAGCAGCTGTGTGGTACTTGGTTACTAGCTGGGGTTAAACCACAACACACTTTAACTAGAAGATAAGACTTAAGGTCATTCCTACTGTTGATTTTAGGCAAGACAATACTTTCTTAGAATGGAGAGAGGAGCTGAAGTTTACAATAAACTATCCACTTTTTTTTCTTTTTAAATGAAGCTTTGCTCTTGGCAACATATCTGACATCAAAATGTGTCTGTCACAATATTTTCTGCTGCCTCGTTAAGGTAATTGAAGAATCATTGAGGTTGGAAAGAACCTCTTGGGATCATCTAGTTCAACCCTTTGGCTCAAGCAGGGTTGATGAGAGTAGGCTGGCCAGAACCGTGTGTGGTTGGGTTTTGAATGTCTCTACAAAGACTTTACAACCCCTCTGCACAAATCTGTTCTAGTGTTTGACTACAACTCATTTTGTGGCTACTGCACACACTAGCTAATGTGTGTATAAAGTGCAAGTATAATGTGTATAAAACTGATCTTACAGTTTTTTAGGAATTTTCTAAAATAATTTTAGGGAGCATTCTCCCAATGAGAAAAGTAAAGAACAATAGTGTAGCCAAGGATCACCTTTGTCTTAACTCTTGAAACCTGTGAACATATGACCAAAATTTTACAAAAAAAATTGACTCCCTAATTTTCTTAATTGCATATTAGGTAATTATATATATATATATATAAAAAAATTATCCTGCTGAGGCTTAGTTGGAAAAGGATAATTTAAATCCTATTTAAGAGTATTTTAATAATAACAAAAGAATCTTTGTAGCACTGGTAGCTTCAATTGCTCCTTTAATACTCTTTTGGGCACGTTTCTCAATTTCACACTGGAATTTGAGAAATATTGTTATGTCTGTGCACTAAGATACAGTTTACAAAGAGTTTTGGAATGAAGTAAGTATAGATGAGAATTGTAGCAGTTGCAAAAGGCCTTCTGCAACAGTTGAATGAGTCCTTGGTCCTTTTTAAGAAATGTGAAATTTGTTTTTCTGTATGAGAGTAACTGATACTTAGCAAGAAGCTGATAATAAGAAGGAATTGATGAAGAGGAAGAACACTATACAAACAGTTATTAGTTTTGTTTATGGGTTGTTTGGTGGTTTTTTGGTGGTATGTTTTTGTTTTTTCTTTTCTTCCCTTAGAGGCATTCTGGAAGCGCTTCAAAGTGTTTCTGTGTTACAGTTACATTTTTTGATAAATCCTCAGGTCTTTTATTTTTGCTTATCTCTAAATCCTATATTACTACTGTTTTTCAAAAAAGTGTGTATTGGCAGAACATACTAGGAGTTACATGAGCACTACTGACTTTTATAATAGGATTTGCAGTATTTTCAGTAATAAGTATTCCTTAGGCTTTCTGGTACTGCACCTGTAGTTTCCATTACAGTTGAGCAGAGAAAAGATGCCTTTACTGAAATTTCCCAATGATAAATCAATCTTTTTCTCATTTTTTGATGATTGTTGGTCTAGCAATGTGCGTATTTATGTAGCTTAATCAACTTGGACTTTCATGTACCTGTATGCAGTTCAGCTCTTGATTAGGTTCCTCTGAATTTGTGCAAAGTTGTCTGTTCTTGATCTACTTAAATACCTGTGTCTGCTTGTAACGTACTTATGAAATGTTTTTTCTAAACCATTATTCCTTTAAATGCAAAAATCTTAGTGCAAAATATTTGGATGTCCTCATGCAGTCCTGTTGTGCCAAACATCAACCACTGATTCCTACTTTGTGTTTGATGCAGCCAGTTTGAGAACACCTTTGATGGAGTATTAGTGGAGTTCAGAGATGTGGTTTTTCAGGCCAGTTGAAGTGTTCCTATACAGCAGTCATATCTAATTTGTATAGATTTTTATTGATGTGTTTTTAAACTACATTTCCTATGATAAGTTTGTGTTGTCCACTGCCGTAAGTATTGAGAACCATGTGAATCTTCATATAAAAAAAAAAAAAAAGGAAAAAAAAGAGGTGGGTGCGGGAAGGGAAGGACATAAAGCTATTCTGCTAGTTTCAGAAACTACCAAAACTTTACAACATTCCCAGATTAGAGTAGTTGCCCTCAGGACTGAAACAAGCTTCTGCCTAAACTGAACTTTCAAATTGAAATAAATCTCTAGCGGTGGATGCTTCATAATTTGAGTCTAAAAAGTTCAAACCAATCGGCCTCATCTAAAGTAGTCTCATAGCTTTTAACCAACATGATGATCTCCCTTCAATAATTCATTGAAGGATGAATTTTCACTAAGGAAAAAGTGTATTGTTTCAGGTATGGAAAAGTAGCAAGAGAAAAGTAGTAAACATCCCCTGCAGAGCAAACTGTTTGATTTGTTTTTCATTTTTCTCTGGGTCTTAGAAGATTTCTATATGAATAACATCCATTACCTATTTAACCCTTTTGTCAACAAATTATCTGGGGCTCTGCGCAACCTAACAGAGCAATCCATCACGCTTACCAAAGGAAAAAAAAAATATACAAGAGCTAGTAACTTTAGGGATTTCTTTTAACAGTTTCCAAAGCTTGTTTCTCTGCTTGTATGTGTCAAATTATTTGTAATTCCAGTGGTGAAACCTGCGGCAGATTTTCATCACTTCATTATCCACATATTGGGCTAGATGTTTGTAGGGTCAGGAGTTTCTGCAAATAAGTATTGGAAGGGTTTGTAGACCAATTCATAAAAAGCTTCCTTTCTCCTACTTCCTTCTAGGATGTAACATTGCAGTTCTGTTAGTGTTGATTTTCCTTAGTAGATGCTAGTAAAATGAGTGTGAAGGGAGTGTCTTGATTTAAAGTTTCAGTTTTGGTGAATTTTAAAATGCAGTGGTGCTTGGGCTTGGCTAATTGTGGCACTGGCATTTTAGCTAGTACTTAATTGCAATTTATGTAATTGAAATAACAAACATTTTCTAAATGATCTTGGGTAGAATTCTGATGTGTGGTGGCTGTGGGGTTGTATGTGGGTTTTTTTAATTATTATTATTATTATTATTATTATTCCACCAGGCAAAATTCCAGAAGAATACTACAGTAAATGTTTTAAAGACTAATTTGTTTTATGCTTTAGGCTAATCAATGATTGATTCAAAGATTAATTTCAAAACTACCTTGGGGAAGCATGAATTGAATTGTATGAACTGCATGGTGTCCTGGGGAAGGTGTAATATATTTTTTAACATTATAGCTTTTTTCAGAAGTCTAATTTTGAAGGAAAATGCACAACTTCATTTCCCTTTGTGATATTTATAGTGTGGCAAAGAGTAAATACATACATGGACATGTATTTTATTTTCAGATTATAAAAAGACCTGATCCAGAAAATACTTGAGCAGGTGTAGCATACCAAAAATTCTTTTACTAAGCTACTATATATATACTTAATTCTGGGGAAATATAAAATTACTGGGGCAGAGAAACTATACAAACTGAAAGAGATTAAAGTGTAAAGGCTGAAGTGTCCCCAGAAGCAAAGCACTGTACTTAGACTTTTTCACTCAGGAACATGGAAAAAGAAGAATTGAGACAAACTCTTGCTGTTTCAAGGAGGAGCTGTTGTTTGTTGCTTGGAAGAAACCACTAAGTATCTGGCTCAGTAAGCAAAAGCTTATGATTGTGGAGGGACTGTGGTTATCTGCAAGCAGTTGATGTATTATCTAAATCCTTATTAAGAATTTTAGAAAATGAAGATCAAAAAGTGTGTGATTCAGTGACTTGAGAACATTTATTAAATGATAAACTTGCTAAGACAAAGTTAAAAGAAGTTTTCTTGCTGTTCTTCCCCAGAAGGGGAAGACAAGAAGAAATGTTTCATGAAGGTTTTGATACTAGAAAATCTTAAAGGAGAGAACTTTGACTTTTAGGCTTAGGATACTGAGTAGTTCAATCTAGCGGATTATTGTACTGACAAATAACACCTTGCAAAGATCTGGAGGGATTTGCACTTTGTGAATTGCTCTGTTAGACATATTACTATGAATAGGGAAAACTTTTTGGTTTTCTGCAAAAATAACTAGTTCAGAGTGAGAATGTGGAGAAAGAGAGGACTGGTCCCAGTAAGCTGCCGTGTTGGTCGTGTTGGTAAATATAACATTTTGCTATGTCTGTAAAAATGGTCTGAATCACAGGGTTTTCTATTCATAGAACCTGTAAATAATTTCTTCTAGTTTCCAAAGTTTCTTGATTAAACTGTATCATATTGTATCATCATATCATATCTCTGAAAGTTAAGAGAAAAATTAGAGCTCCAGAACCTTCTGCCCTTTCTAATTAACCTTCAAGTTGAATAGAATATTATAAGACTTTTGGCAGAAGCAGAGGTGCCTCTCACGATTAGGAAAAGGAATTGGTTGCTCACTGCATTCACCGCATGAAAATATTCCCTAATGTCTCCTCAGGCACTTCTCATGAGTTATCTTACTAGTAGCACTAAGTAATATAGTTAGTTGTTCCACTATATTTCCAGCAGAGTTTAGAAGTTGGAAGGTGGAACGTAACTTTTTAACATTGTTGTGTATTCCTAATATCAGCATGGGTGAAAATAGTTCTCATGCTGGTGAGATTCTTATACTGATAAAATTGAATAGTCACATACCTAAGTTCTCATTTGTTTAGATCATGTCACAATAATGAATTGAAGATTTTTTGGTGAGGTTGCATTAACTTGCTGAAAAAGATAAATTATTTCAATGAATGTTACATTTCTTTATGTAAGGCAGGCCGAGGAGAGTCAAGACTCTATATTGAAATGTGCATTTCTGTTCTAGTTTCCCTTTACTGATGTTATTTGATGCAATACAAGTTTCACGAGTCTGTGACCCTAATAAATTGCTATCTGTTGTGTCACTGAACACTTCGTAGTGTATACTTATAAAATGTTGGATTATACATTATTTAAAAACTGCAGAAGGTTCTTCATAAACTCTATTTGCTTTTTGGGATGCTTTTGAAAGAGACATTGTATTTTACAGCTGAAACAAACTTGAGTAATAGGGAATTTACGCAAGCAAGATCCAGAGGCGGCTTAGGCTTAAATAGAATATATAAACAAAAGTTTTCTGGCAAAATTATGTTTTTTCTGCTGCTTTTTGGCATATGTCCACACAGCTATTTCCTCATGATACTTTGTTAGCACCCCAGAGCACATTGTGAATGGAGAGTTGAATTCTTGTACTTGGAGCACCTGCTGCACAGAGTGCACAGACATAATAGCTATTGTCATCTCATATGTCTAGAATAAATATTTGCTTTAGTAGCTTCTTCAGACTTCAGCATCCTGATTTGCATACATTTATAGTAAACAATTTCTCACCATGGTGCTCATGAAGGGTTCTTGATAGAAAATGTTGAGAAGTTAATTAATGCATCTTTTACTGATCTCTGACATAACTAATTCCAAACTTCAGCATCACAGACTTTCATTTCATTATTTTTAATTGCTCAGAAATAATGAATATTTAGATTCTCATAAGCAAGAGAGAACAATTCTAGTAATTAAGATGCAGTAGGTTATCTGATTTGATTTTACTTTTACATCTACTTGAAAACTTGCCTGGAAGTAAATGTCTTAGACATTTTTCGCTCTGTTTCCTGACTTTATTTTGAAAAGTCAGATAGGATATACACCTTGGAAAGAGATTACATCCAAGCTGCCACTGTTGTTCAGCATGTGAACGCATAAGTTGAAAAAAATCATATTTGTCCCTGGAAATAACATACAGACACTATTGCATAGAAAGATTTTTTTTTTTTAAATAATAATAAGAAAACAGAGCAAAACCAAAAAAAACTGTTTCAAAATGAAAATTCTGGGAGAACAGAGAAATTGCCTTGTTAAATAATTAGTGAATAGGTATCCCCAGATCTATGCATAAGCACTGTTCTGTATTTAGCTTTAAGCTGATTGTCAGTGATGATAAGGTGTCCTGATTTTCATTCTGCTTGCCAGTAGAAAAGAATGGGAGATGTTTGAGCTGATTTCGCTTTAAAGCTGTTTCAGGCTAGATCTGCTTGTGTCTTGATGCTACGGTTGGTAACCTGGAGTTTTAGTTTTGTTTTAGAGTGCAGATAAAGGGAGCAACTTAGTAGAAGCCACATATATCAGACCAAAGCCACTGAGCTTTGTGATTAGACCAAGTGTAAAGGAAAGCATAATTTGATGGAACTGTTTTCATACGTGGAACCAATCTGTATGGTCTTTGTTCTTGTTTTAACACGATGCATATATTTTAGGGACTTCCATATGCATGTTTTTTGATTCTGTGTATTAAGTGTGTTTGTGTATTAAGAAGGTGACAAAAATGTACTTCAGAGTTTCTGAAGTGTTACGGTATTTCTGAAAACTTCCTAAAGCTTTCTAATTAATGTGTTGTTACTAATGGATTTGTACAGTGCCAACAAGTCCAGAATGATTCCTCTTTGCATTGGTAGCTTTCTGCTCCTGCTGAAAGCAGAACAAAAACCCTTGAAAACTAAGCTTAACACAAGAAGCAAATGGGTGAGTGTGGACTCTTTCATCATCAATTTACAAAAAAAATATTTAGATTCAATAACAGCATAACTGATGATTTTCCAAATTATTCATATGTTTTCCACTCTGCTACATAATTGTTATAGGGGATTGATAGTTACAGGTTTTTTTGTAGGTATCGTACGTGGACATTGATATGTTTTTAGAATGGAGGAAATCTGGGGCCAGAGCAGGGGAACAGCAAGCCAACCCCCCAGCCTCCATCAGCAAAAGGTACTCTAACTTCTTTCAAGAAGTTTTAGTTCTTGGGATTTTTTTCTGCTCTGCAGAGAAAGAACTGTTATATGTTTCATACTGAAGGTACAGTGCTTCTGCCAGGTGTGAGTACATAGAGTTCCGTTTGTTTATTTGAGATCTGGAAACATCTAGTCTATACTAGACACTTACAGACATTTAATATGGTTCATTTTGTCTTTGAAGCATCAGGTTAGAAATTACTGAAGGGAATCAATTCAGAGCTAAAATGCGAACAGAGATTTTGTAATTTAATGATTTTCTTGATGTTAAAGAATATTAGAACAGACTAGAAAATGTATAATGAAGCATCAGAAGTTCTCCTTACTGAAGCCAAACTTTTGTGAATTTCGAAAGAATATTAAAATGTTTCATATAATACAGCACAGCAGACTGCAACTTGAAAGGGATATGGGGATTATAGCATTACCACCCCCTCCCCCCAGTGTATTTACTGCCTGTGCATAGGGCTTTAATTTTTTTCTGATCCAGAATGATATTATGGGCTGACAGAGAGCATAAGGCACCCAGCTGCCACACTACATCTATGGTTGTGTTCTTAGCAATCCCAGAGAAGGGAATACATATTTAGGGTGATTAATCAGAGAGAACAATCTCTTTACACGGCTCTTCATCCCCATGATTAATACTCCATGACATTCTCAAGTTCTTCTCTCATTACTTTTTGAGTAGTCTACATTAATTAACTTATTTAATGGTGTGATTCTAACAAAAATTTTTTAGAAAAGTTATAGACCACTTGCAGTGGGGTATAACATGGAATTTATAGACTTGGATTTGCTTCATGTTGGTAGATGGTGAGTAACATGTAGAAAAGGAATTCAAACGTGTCCTATGAAAATATCACATGTGATAACAGTCTGTATTGCCCTCATTAAATTACAGACAATTCCTCAGTCAGTAAAAACCTGTTCCTAACACATTTATTGTTGTATATTTTCAGTAGTTCCAATGTGAAAAGAATTTTATTGAATCATGCAGAGAATCTGTTAAGATGAAAAGGTTTATATCAAAGTATTATCTTAACAGATCTACCTTTCTTCTCATATTGTCATGTAGCAAACATACAGTTCCTACAATGGCAAAATATTTGTGTTTTTTGAATGCAGCTACTTGCTGAATACAAGCAAAATAGCAGTTACAAAGCCATCTACCTTGCTGGCAACTGCCCTCAGGCATATCACAAGCCACATCGTGGGTGAAGTTAGAGATCAGAGCTGTTCATGGAATAAAATATTTAATGTTATGTCAAAACCGTAGTTGAATATTTCACATAAAAACCCCCAAAGATAGAAAATCTTCATGCGCTGTGTTCTGAAACAGTATTGCTACCTCCCTTCAGATAGTTTTCTGAAATACTGCTTCTCTTTCCAACCTTTTTGCTCTGCCTGGTGTATATCTCTATGCCTTTGTCAAGTTTTTGTTTCATTTGTCACATAAGTCTTAGTAGTCAGTATTTCTTCTGACTGCTGAAGTTTCTTTTTTCAGACTGATCCCCGGTGTCTGCCACATTGTACCATGTGACTCCTTCAATGCTCTCTGCTCTGGGCGTCTTTGGTTATAGTCCCTAGAAAAAGTGTGGAGTGATGAACATTGAGAACAAGTGAAGATCTGTGAGAGATTATCTGTACTTGTCATTTGAGTAAGAAGCCGTTATAGGTACTTAAGAGGGAGCTTTGACAAATTAGGATTTTCCCCTATTGTTTGGAAAACTCAGCAAGTCCTTGCTAATATGCAGCAATGTATCTTGAAGGAGAGCCAGCAGAGACCTAAATGGCCTGGTAAAGTGCTTACTATTCATTTATTTGAGTAATAAGTAGATATTCATTATGTGTCTGTGTTGTGTATATATAGCAAAAATTATTCCTATAAAAGGAAACATACAAATCACAGGAACATTTCTCAGATACATTGGCTAAACAATTGGCTATGTCTGTGGCTTTTTCCTTTCCTGGAGGGTCAATCAGTAACAGTAACATATTATGCCACCGTGTTAATCTAAAAAATTTGTAAGATACACAAGATATGTTCACATTGTATAGTAGTGTTATTTTGATTTTTTTGGGCTAGATGACAAGTAAGAGCAGACAGCTTTGAAGAAAGGGTCCAAAGACCCTCCAAAACCTCAATAAGCAATTCGTTTCTGGCCAGTTATATTTCTTCTAAACTGTTCGGTGACAATTTTTTTGAGGGATTAATTAAAACCAAGTCAATGTTGGTCCCTGCTCCATGTTCCAAAGGGAACAGAGTGGCTGGAGATGAGGTTTCATTTTGGGCTTTTTTATTCATGTCTATGTAGGGTAGGTTGGATTGGATAAACAGAGCTATTGATCTTGAAATCTTAAATTGCTACTCATGAAATTGCTGATTGTTTTTGGTTTATATCGGGTATTTCTACGCAGTAGTTTTAATGGCAATGTAGTGAAAGAAGGGTGAGATAACATAATGCATTTAAAACATGTAATAAGTATTTGATTAGCTGGAAATCTACACCTTACCTGATGTGCCTTCTTTGCCTGTCTGTACATTTATATTTGCATTCATCTGATGCAATACTTATGGTCACAGTCACTTCATTTAAATGTGATGTTTTAGGCTCTGTTAATGATCTGAAGATATGTGTTATGATGAAATTCCTTTTGCATGGGGGAGCACTTTTGAGTAAACTACAATGAATAAGGAGTCTCTTAAACTGGTTTAAAACTAGATTAAACCTAATTTTTAGCTGACTGAAGGTCAGTAAGACATACTGTCTGTGAAAAAATGTTCTGTATATTTCTGAAAGCATTGTATTGATTGCTGTAGACCTTCTACTAGAAAGCTATAAATCAATCTCAAAAATTCGTGGAAAATACATGACCATAATATAAGTTCACTATAAAATATACTAATTAAATGTCCCCTTTTGCCTGGTATTTCGACGTATTTTCTTAATGCATTATTTATTTTTTTTAATAGACAACTGTGAAGTCTGGTTTATTTTCCACAGTAGCATTTTTCTCATCTGAATGATTTTGCTGTTGGTGAGACACTAGCTAATTAAAAGCACAGGATACTTTCACTAAGTTGGTATTGCTGGCATCACCTGCTGCTTTCCTCTTAAGATGATTTCTTAAAGCATAGTATATACTTTCATATTAAGTCAGCTAAAATTCTGCTACTGCATTGCTTCTCTTGATTAGATCTTTTGTTTCCTAAATTGTCTAACCTACTTTATCTTGTCTTACAGTGTCATATAACATTTCTTCTCTTCATCCATCAAGTTGGATTTTTGGAGAGGGTATCTCTGTTTCTTGGAATGATAAGCAAGATTTAATCTTAGGGAGAGAATAAAGCAAAGACAAAAATAAAGCAAGCAACAAGGCTAGAGTAAGATTGTATAATATCTACATATATAAGTAAAGGAGGGCAAAATGTACCTCTAATAGGTTTGGGTGGTTTTTTTTGTACTGTTATCATATTTCTACCTGTTACTCTCATTGCTTACTTTCTTCTTCTCGCACATCCCCTTTCTTTTTGATTTTTCCAGCTGCCTGTCTGATTTCAAGGGTGTTTTGAGAGTGAGGGTTGTTTAACATACAGTTATGAGGACTGTATAAAACAACAACACTTCAAAAATCTGGGTTTTGAGATATGGTTTATGAAAATAAATATATTGTTTAGAAGGCATGCAACTTGCAATTGTTTAATGACTGTCAGTACAGAAGACTTTATATTCAATATTTAAATGATTCCAAGGGGGTTGGAGGAGTTTCTGTATATCTCAGCTATGTGTTTTGGTACAGTGCTCTTGGATTTTGTATGTTTAAAATTACTAGGTAGGAAACTATTAGTAAAGTATGAATTTAAAAAAATACGAGATCTGGAGGTTCTGTCAATCTAAACTGTGTCAGCAGAGTTAGCTTCCAGCCAGTGCTTCTCATTTACCTTGTTGGGTGTTCTCAGGAAAAATCCAGTTTGTTGTGCTTGATAATCTTTTTTTTTTTAACCTATGTTATCCTCTGGACTTCACTTGTTTTTTCCAAAAGGCTTTTGTTTCCTCAGCCTTATGTAGCTGAACTAAGTTCAGAAGACTATTCACTACCTAGGAGTTGTTCATTAGAAATTAGTCTTATACATAATTGTTTGCTGCTTTTTGTTGAGAGAAGATGTGTGTGTCCTCAGAGAGTAATGAGAAAACAAGAGTGTATAGAGTGTGAGGTACACAGAGAATGCTGCTTAATGAATTAATGGTGTGTCACTGCATCTATCTGTAGGGAAAATGCTGCTCTTTTTAATATATAAATTAATTAAAAAACCTCTAATTTGCTAGTTGTATCAAAATATATTTAATAGTCTAGCAAAGAATAACAGAATTCTTAATTCATGTTCTGCTTGATGAACATGTTATTTTTAACCAGTGTATCTCTCTGAAGAATGAAACTTTTCCGAAAGAGCAAAACTTAATACTTTTGACAGTATTTTGGATGGATTGTGAGACATCAGAGATCGTATCTAGTTACAGTATTCTATGATACTAAAAAAAATATTTTAAAATGCCTTTGTAAGTTGCCATTCATGTTTCAATAACTATTTTTGCTTTTGCTTTATTTACAATAAATAGATGCTCTTCTTACCAAGCTTGACATTGTAAGATGAAATAATGACCTTATTGGCTAGTGTATCATCCCCAGTAGTGAAGATGCTATGGGCCATAAAATACTATCAGCTTCACTGTTATATTTGTTTCTAGCCCTCAGGTGAATCTTTGTTCAAGTACAGGATGAAGAAGGTGCCAAACTCCTCCTTTCATTACTTTATTACAAGTCTATAGATTCAATAAGTGCTGTTTTCACCTACTTTTCAGCCAAATTAAAGAGTCAATGTAGAGTGATTAAATTCTAACACACAGACAAAATTTTTAAGATAGCGTGTGATCACTAAAATGGAAGAAAATGACCTGAAGGTTTTTGAATATTAAAGCTGTGTTTTATGCTTATTGTACAGATAAGAATTTAAGGTCCTGGCTGAAGCAGGATGAATTCAGGCTGTTGGTTATCCATACGTGTTCTTCCTGTGTCTGAAGGGTTAACATTTTATTGTTTTGTTTATGCTGATTACATGCCTTTTGATAAAATAATTTTGATAGTTCTGTTCAAGCTGTAGTTTTTACTACAGATATCAGAAGACTTCACACAGTAGAATTTTGACTGAAGTTTCACTGTGCCACCATGGAATAGACTAGAAAGCAATCTGTATTCCTGCTGTTTATCTCGTTATCCAGTTGTGTCTAGTCACTGCTTTAGCGAATTCAGCTTCTTGACCTGTAAATATAATCAGCATGACCGATGCATGATTTTGAAATCCATATTTGCCAAAATCATGCACACCCTTTCTGTAAGAGAAATCTCTGTGAATCCAGGGTTTCCAATGCACTAACAAGAAGGTACCTCTGTTCCACAGAGGCCACAGATACACAAAGAAACTGTGCTACTTCTCTTTATCAGAAGCTTCCCTGTTCTCTCAATGACTGTAAACAAACAGTAAAAAGAAATCCTCAACTATGAATCTGAGATAGCAAATGATTCCAGTAGTTAATCAATTGAGTCTTCCAAAGAAATGGGCTCCTCATTTTTTGTCAGGAAATGTGAGTATATTGACAGCTACAGAAAAGTGACTTCATTCTAGATAACATAGCTTTAAACTAGGCGAGGTGCATATTATCTCACTGACATTTCAACCTTGCTTCATTACTGGAGATGTTAACTACTATTCTGTGCATGTTTCAAAAATGTAAAATGTCCTCTGCAGGTAAACTGTTCAAAAAGGCTTTGTTTCTCTTGCTTTCTGTATGCCAAAGTTCTCGTGCCCCAAACAACTGAAATTTTATTTCTCTGTTGGCTGGATTAATTACTTTCAAAATGGACCATGCTTCTCTGATTTCCAGAACATCAGTGAGTTCTTGCCAAATTAATTTTCTGTTTGTAGATGGCCCATTAACTACATTATAAAGCCCTTGTGCCCTAGACAAAAATGCAAGCAGCATATATACTCTTGTTGTTCAGTGTTGGAACAAGCAGATAGAGAATAAATACATCTGCCATCAGGTTGAATCCAAGCACTTTTCCAGTTTGTCTCTAAATGATCAACAGACTGAAAATACTTTACTTGCTTATGTTGGCCTTTTGAATTCACCTATTTAAAAGAGATACTGACAAATACATTTTACACAGTGTTGAAAAAAACATTACTGACAGTCCTTGCCCCAAATAAAAGACTTAATTCCTAAAAACTAAAGGAAGCCTGGGTGAAGGGATATAATAACTTACTAAGGCACCCTCTGTGAACAACTGCAATTCCCTGGAGCTTAACTCTCATTACCATATTGTAGAGACAGTGGTATTTTCTCAAATCATACATTTTTTTTTTTTTTAAAGGCTTAAATAATTTTCACTTTGAGTGGCAGGTAATTTAAAACGCATAGCTGTGGTGCTTAGGGACAGGGTTTAGTGACGGACTTGGCAGTGCTGGGTTAACGGTTGGGCTTGATCATTTCAAAGGTCTTTTCCAACCTAAATGATTCTATGATTCTGTGGCTTCCTCAGCTTCTCCCTGCTTATGGGCTAACACAATAGCTTGCAGTCTATGTTAACCTGTTCAAATACTGAAATAAATTTATGAATAGAAAAAATAATGTAACTTCTTCATATTTCTAATCCTGTTTTACCATCTCTTTTAGTTTCTTTTACAGTCTTTAATCTCTGCCGATTAGCCATAGCAGCTTCTAATATCAGAGCAGCTCAGCAACTGCAGCAACTTTCAAGCTTTGCAAGACATCTTTCTTCAGAGGCGCCAATGCTGCTTTGTTATATACTTCTGTGCAATTTATTTTGTTTGGTCCTGTGAAGAAAGCTGACCTGTTTGCTATGGAACAGAATTTTCTAACAGCCCAAGGAGCTGTAACAGTTCCCTTAGAAGTATTTCTGCTTCATGACCTGGCTGTAGCTGGAGAGATTAAAATGGAGGAGTCTTGTGGCTGGCAACATCTAAATGAAAACTTAGGCTATAGCAGCTTTTTGTTTTTTTCCCCAAGGCTAAAAACATATTCATCTCTTTGTAGAAAAAAAAAATCTCTAGTACTGTGTAGCAGAACCCTCGCAGTTGTGTAGTACCAAGCAAGAGAGGAGATGACAGAATATGGCCTGAGCTGTTGCACAGATTTGCCAGAAAGTCGCCCTACTGCTTAAAAGCAAAGGTTTGCTCGGCTTTGTTTTCCAGACCATACACACGCAAAATCCTGGGAAAGGGACTATGAAAACGCAATTGCAATTTTTGAATTTTCACACCTGCAAGATGTAGAAGAAATAAAACAGAAATGGAAACCCCTTGGCATGTCCTCAATAATGTGATTTCCTTCAGGCATGTTGAGTGGTGAAATTAGCTACTGGAACACAACCCAGCTGGTGCCACAAGTACAGGCCTTGTGTACACAGTTCGCCTGGCAGGGTTGTAAACAAAAAGAGATGTTCACAACTCTTGGAGGACATGACAGACTTACCCATTTTCATGTTGGCTTCTCACTTGCCCATTCCTGGCTGACTAAAGCTGTTTGCTTGGCTATCAATAGGGTCTGTTTCGGCTATTAGAATCTTGCTGAGAAGATCACTTTGATAGAGTCTTGTGGCTTTCCGATTACTGTACTTATAAACAAATACTAAACTAAAATCAGTCTGTTGACCATGGACAGAAGAAATAAAAAATAATTGAGGTCCAGGTAGAGAGGCAAAGACTTTCAAATACTATGTGTAGTTTTTAAGTGTATTGTAATGGTGGCTCTGTATGTGTTCAAAACCGGGGATAAATGGAAAAAAAAATGGTGTGAATGCTATGAAAGAATGGTCTAAAGATGGTAAAATGTGGAAACATGGTCCAGCCTATATCTGATCTTAAATCAAAGATGCATGAAGGCAAGTAACATGCAGAAAACCTCGCTTGCTTTGCATTCACTGCAAAGTTCCTGGTCACTTTGTATTGCCTTCTGTTGAAGGGCTTTTTTGATTCAGCGCTGCATTAGTGCAGAGCACTGCTGAGGTAAAAAGGATTAACCTTTTAGATTTTATAAGACAGGGTTACCAAATCTTAACTTGCTGTGTTTCTGCTTTAAAGTGTCGAAGCTAGACATGACTGGGTTCACCTATGCTGAGTCCAGTGGGTCCCTGGTGCTTCAGATACTTTGTATATGCTTGACACAGTTGATATGTGCATGTGCAGCACACCTGGAGAGCTGTTCCAGGTGTACATACTATTCCGGCTGGGGTTCTGGATGTATGGAAAACCTTTACAAGTGTCTAGAGCATTTTTGTTTATTCAGGACAACCTTTTCAAGTGGAAAAGGATAATATATGGTTATTTCTTAGTATAAATTTTGCACCCGCTGTTTATAGCATGGATTTTGGTTATGTACTTACTGCAAAGCACGTGCTTCCAGTGCTCTGTCCTTGTTTATGATTCTGACTGAGTGCCCTGGTTTTGACTAGGATAGAGTTAACTTTCTTCTTAGTAGCTGCACAATGCTGTCTTTTGGATTTTGTGTGAGAACAATGTTGATAGCACACTGATGTTTTCAGTTGTTGTTAGGTAACGTTTATACTTAGTCAAGGACTTCCCAGTTTCTTGGGCCCTGCCAGAGAGAAGGCTGAAGGGGCACAAGAAATTGGGAGGGGACACGGCCAGGGGAGGTGACTCGTACTGGCCAAAGGGACATTCCACACCATATGGTGTCATGCTGAACATTTGAACTGGGGGAAGAAGGAGGAAAGGGAGGGACGTTCAGCATTTTGGCATTTGTCTTCCCAAGTAACCGTTGTGTGTGATGGAGCCCTGGTTTCCTGGAGATGGCTGAGCACCTGCCTGCTGATGGGAAGCGGTGAATGAATTCCTTGGTTTGCTTTGCTTGGATGCATGGCTTTTGTTTTAGCTATTAAATTGTTCTTACCTCAGCCCACAAGTTTTCTTACTTCTACTCCTCTGATCATCTCCCTCATCCCACTGCGGGGGGAGTGAGCGAGCAGCTGAGTGGTTCTTAGTCGCCAGTGGGGGTTAAACCATGGCACTGTGATGCAACGGCTTTCTTAATGTTTACTGGTATTAAAAACACCATCTGAAAAGACTTCAAAGCTGCTGCAAGAAGTGAGTGAGCCTTGCACATTCTAAGTGAACAACGTTCTCTTAGCAGAATGAATTTTCATACTGAAAGTTTGCAAGTGGGATAATTGTCATTTCCCCTCTTTACACTCCTGCATTTACAGCAAAATGTTGTTGAAAAAACATGGATGTACTGATATAATTTGGCCATAAGATTCCAATTCATTTGTTTCCTGTTAATAGAGCAGTAACTAGTCTAACTAAATTCATATTGTATTGACCTATGAGGAAATAGCAGTCATTATTGTTTTTATGTATAATACAGAAGCTCAGGATGGTGAAATCGCTTAAATCATTTCAACAAGATTTTGAAATACTTTTAATAATCAGTCTACAGATCCCATTTTGATGGTGTCTGAGTGTGTGCGTGCATATTTTGTGTGTATACTTAAAAAAAAAAAGTATGCTGCTTTTCTCCTCGTGTGATTTTTCTCTATATTTGTTATTGGCAAAGGTTTAAGGCCTAAATGCTAATTTCAGGAGAATACTAAGTCACTGTTGTTGGGGGAAGGATTGTTGTAGTACAGAAGACTTGTGCACTACAATACAGCAAAGTGGTCAAAAAGCGTGCTAGAGTCCTGAAGTAGTGCTAAAAAGGGAATCTAAGAGACTGTAAGAGTGTTACTGCTAGGTAACCTCAGTTGTTTTAGATCTAGCTTTGACTTGTTTTCATTACTGACCTTAGAGCATAAAACTTGTATATACTAATCAAAATGTCCTTTTAGAGTCAGGAGGGGATAATAGTATAGAAGACTATTAGAAAATTGTGTAAGAAAAATGGGATGATCTGTAGGGGTGGAGCAATGAAGAAGGGGAGAAATTCAGTACTGTGAAGTGCAAGATCGTAAACCCAGTTATGAGTAACATGGGGCATCTGTAAGTCACCTTTTCGTCAGCTGGAGATGGCTGAGGAGGACTATGAGGATAACTTGGTCAGTAGCTGCTGTGAGGGAAGAAGTCATAGCTGGAACGTGATGTGCAAGTCCATGTACGTTTTCCAAGAAAAAGATCACAAACTGGAATAAGTACGAAGGAAAAACAGATGTAGTTGCCCTGTGACTATGGTGGTCATGAAGAATTAATTTTTAAAACACAGGCGTATTCTGCATCACTTTCTATTTATCAGTAAGTAACAAAGTTAATGTGTCCAATATGTTTACATAGTCCTTATGTTGTTTGCCTTCATTATTTATTGCAACATTTTAGGTTTTCTGAATATATTTTTCCTGCAGGTGCAATGTAACTGTAATAAATTACCATTTGAATTAATATTTATAAAACAAAAATGCCCTCAGTGCTGCAACACAACACATTATATTAGTCATGCTGGTGGTTAGAGCTTCTATGTGTATTTTACCAATGTGCAGTGTTATGCTTTGATTTACATTAAACAGTTAAAGATACATGGAACTATTTATTCTTTGATTTGAAAACAAACCTTCTCTTTTGTAATGTAGGGTGCCCTTTTCTAGAATAATGAGCAGAAATACATCTCCCCGCCCCCCCCCCCCCTTTTTTTTTTTCCTAGTATTTTGACTTTTGGTAGTTGATACTTTAGTTATCTGTCCCCTTTATTATTGAATGTTCTGCTTATACCAGGTTCCAGGGTGCAGTAAAGTAAATGATGACTGCTGGATCACCCCCAGATGCCTTCCAGCCTCTTGTATACATTTCAAATTTTCAGGTAGATTTTTGCTCCATTTTTTTTGTAGTCTAAAGGATTTAATTAGATGGGAAATTACAGAGGCACAACTAATGCTCTTATATGTAAACATATGTACAGAAATTAAGATACAGTGGAGAGAGTCATTGTGACAAAGAAAATACCTGGGAGGACTTACATGAGAAGCATTGCTTTTACTTCTTCTTAAGTGAATCCTTTTCAGTGCCAAGACAGATTGTGGCATACATGCTTTGTGAAGCAGCCTGGTAGTTGAGATATCTAAGCTAATAATTGATTATCTTTCTGTGATAGAGCACCATGTGTCTCTAAGGAGTCAAACAGAAAGGCTTATTTTTAAAATGTTTTCATTGTACTGAATCTTACTTCCTTTATTGTTAGGTTTTTTTGTTGTATGTAAGACTGTGAGACATGCAATTCCAAAAGGGCTGACCTTCTGCATTCTTTTTTGTGCGGGGTTGTGCACTGCTGATGCCCAGACTCATTCAGAAATAAAGTTTATTGCAGAGTTGAGGAAAAAAAATATTGTCTTTGATACAGAAAATAACGTTAACAGTTATTTAATGTTATTATATTAAAAGAGAAGAACTAAAAGCCCAAACAATAGTTTGCTTACCTCTGTCATCCATTATAAGATTGCATGTATCTGAAACAGTTATGTTTATCAACACAGGTGAAACACAGGTAAACAATTTCGGACACTGGAAAGATAATTTCCCAGTTGCCATGCTGCTTCCAAATGACAAGTGTCAGAATCGTCATGTAGTCTAGGCAACGTGATGTCTGAGGAAATGAAAGCCCTGTAGTAAGTGTTAAGTGATGTGATTAGAAAAGTTTTCCTAGGTTTGGTCTAATACCTTTAACCATCATGCAGTTCATCTAAACATTGAAATAACAAATCTATAAATTGTTAAAAAGAAACATAGCTATACCTAATGTTTAAAGCTTTTCTTTGGAATTTAAAACCAAAGATAAAACCAAAATAAATGTTCTCTAAGTAACTACTTATCTGTGCCCGAAGTTAAATTATTAGGAATGAAAAAAATGCAGCAGTTGGGTTTCATAAAAGCATATGACTTATGCCTAAGGTACAAATGTTAATCATGAGTCATGGAAGACTTAATATTTTACAATATTTAGCAAGATACTGTTTGTATTTGGCTTCACAACATTAAGGGCACTGTGTACCTTTGAATCAAAAACATACTCGAATCAGTAAGCTGAGTATAAAATTTATATTTTATTTTTTGTTCTTTTTAAGCAGAGAGTATGTGGATGAGAAATGCAAAGGTATCAGTGTAGATGCCCAATTGTCTGCCCACATGTTACCTCATTACTTTGTGTTCCCTTGTAGCCACACTGAATGATGACTCTAAATGTTCACAATTAGCATCACAGGTGGAAGCAAATTTGCCATAAATAATCTCCTAACAATATCAGAGACTGTAATTTTCCTAGCTATAAACAGAACTGCTCCCATTTGGTGTGTGCTGTGATGAAGAGGAGCAGGAGATGGGCATTTACTAGTTCAGACATTCACTCCCATTCACGGAGTACAGTGGGAATGATTGATCACCTCAGATGCCGTTAGCTCTGCCTGAAGTAGCAAGCTAATGCAATGTAAATTAGAGAGCCTGGGCTTGATCCAGAAATGGACCAAAAGGCATGAGGCAGCACTTAGAAATCTTGATGCTGGCTCTGCAGAAGATGGTATGCCCCAGAATGTGGTGACCAAGCACCAGATCCCCAAACACCACTATTGGATTGTTCAGTTTGCTTTTCTTAATAACCCAGAAATATTCTTGTGTAAACAACAAAGCACTGAAATGGAGATGTAGTTTCCAAGAGAAATGAAATTTCTATTTCTCGAGTCATACATCATTCCTTCCCAATGTTCCTGGCATTTCGGAAGTCTTCTAGTCAGTAATCAGTCATGTATTATGTCTAAATGTGATCTTTAAAAAAGTCAGTTACAAAGAGCCTGCTGCTACTGAAAGGTGGAACTGCAGCTGTGTTGTTTTTAATTTAAGGGTTAATAATACCCTTCTGTTTTTCTAAGTCTTAATAGGAACTTGGCACTACAGACCCTAAATTCTTCAAAACCATCCTTTAACATGGCTAGCTGTGTAATTGCTCCACTGAAGTTGGGGACACTGACCATTAAGTCATGTTGAATACTTTTACAGAGCTCAAAAGCCTTTAAGATTAAATTTATAGCTCTGTTCTTGCATGGCATGTAACAAAACTGTGGACTTGTACCTAGCATCAGATCTGTTTCTGGTAGAAGTTCAAGTAGCTAGCTCAAAAGCATACCCTCGTGTAGATGTGCTTAAAACAAAGGAAACTCCATTCCCCCTGTGACTCATTTTTATCATGGACATATTCATTATGTCTTGTTTTAACTTACTTTGCACACCTGTATTTTATTTCAAACTGCATTCATGTTGTTCCTTGCGGCGAATGAAGAGACGGGACGCAGCTTGATGCAAGCAAGATGTCGATTTATTGTACACAATCACGAGTTTATATATGTTTTCAGAAGCTGTGTGCTTTAAACAGATTGGTTCTTGAAGCTAAGCATTGCATACTAGGCAATCCCTGATTGGTGGTTAACTACCATGAATTAACAGCAAGGTGTTACCTTTCCTTGGCGCCATCCTTGGCGTCATCTGTCTCCCACTCCCCTGCGCTCTGTAAACACGCCTCATCATGTTAATTGTTGTCTAGACAAGCTCGAGCACATTCCCCTCAGCTAACTGATTGCCACGCATGGTCCTAGTTTCCAGCCCGCTCCTGCAGTTCCTTGCTTTCTTTCTTAGCTGCTGTAATTCATTGTGTTTTGCTTCCTTACGTTTAAACTGAAATATTTACGCTGTAAGACTGTAACACGTCATTTTTACCAAATTACTATTAAATTTATTCTTACATTTGTCTGTCTTTTCTGGGGTTTGTTTCCCTCTGCTTTTCTTAGGCTCTTAGACGCTGAGCTTTCCCTTTCACTCTTCTTCACCCACACGGATTTCCTCCTTTTTCTCCTCCTATTGCCTTGTGCAGTGTATCACATGCACTTGTGGCACTCTTGTTTATTCCATTTTACCTGCTAGATCTGAATGTAATTACCAAGATGTCAAAGAGCCTACCAATTTGCGCAGAACAAAAAACATTAACTGATATAAGCAAACCCTTAAGCATTATCTTTTGCAATAATTTTTTCAATTATAAAGATAAACTAGAGATTTTGGTTTATTTAGTGCCTGAAATTTCCTAAGGTAATGGCATTTGTGAAGTAGTAGTATTTGTGGTAGAAAAACGTGTTTTTTTAAAATGAAACTCATTATCCCCCCATAATTATTTATTTAGATGTCTGCCAAGGAAAATGGACGATTCTTTTGGTTAAACTTTGCCATGTAATTAATTTTTCTACTTTCCCATGCTCAGTGTTGTTGTCTTCAGAATGTCACTTTATCCTTCCTAATGCTGCTCTAAGCAGTTCTGAAAGATGGAGAAGAGTTATAAATAAAAATTCATAAAACTTTCACCAGGAACTCTAACCATACATCATAAACAGCATGGTAACTTGGCTGTCAGGAAAGATATTAAATTGTGTAATCACAGTTAAAGACCATGTGCTCAGTAAGTAAATTCCTTAAAGTTTATGGAGGGAAATATCTCATGACAATGCAGATAGAGCTCACCTCTGAGCAGAGAACTCTCGCATATGCATAAAGCATATCTTCCCCCTGCCCTGCCATATCACTGATAACCTAATGTCCAGTCACAGAGCAACTGCTTACTCTAACACATTAGGGTTAAAATAGACTGTAATATTTACTCATATGTTCTGATAACAAGGAGATGCAAAATCAGTTGTAAAATCAATTTTCATGCCGTAGTATTCAAACACAGCTTGTATTCCTGTACTTGGTCATTTCAATAAATGGATTTTGCTCTTTTTCAATAAACCTTTTAATGTGCTAGATGGGAATCATATGGAAAGAAAATGAATTGATATCAATAACCTAGGCTTTTCTGAGGTCAGTTTTGGCACACCAAACAACTTTTGTCGGTCCTGTGTTAACAGCTGTCCTATGGAATGGGGTTTTCAGAGTCTCCTTCAATTTACATGAATACCAAACATGCTTGGTGAGGAGATGGCTGTATAGATTGACATACAGTGAGGGCCTTCTGCTTCACTTTGCTGCTGCCACTTGTGTGACTGCAGTTGTCTCCTTTGCCTCACCTGGTTTTCTAGCTTTCATGTTGCTCTTGTTCTTTATAATGTTGCTCTCTGTTCTTCACGTTAGCACACGTGGGGTGTATGGGCATCCTTCTGAAGTCCATTTAAGCTGTTACCAAGTTCATTATATTCCACTAGAGTTCATAGCAGCTTATTACTGAGCTTTCTTTTCATGCCAGGTCTAACCAGGGAGACTAACAAACTCCCTTTGTAGAGTTTGTAGAGGGAAAAATCAAGTCCTGAGGAAAAGCAGAAGATTAATTCTGGTAAGCACAAGTGAGTGTGATGTTTCTCACTTAGTAAGAGGAAGCAGAAAAGTTAAATATGTGATCCAAACTGTGACATCAATATATTCAAATTGCACCTTCTCTCATGGTGCTTGTTGTTCATTAGTCTTGCAAAATCTTTTTGTGTGTGTGGCTTTGGGTTGGTTTTGTTGTTTTTTTTCAGTTTTGTGATGATAAAAATATATGACTTTCTGCAAAAAGGAATACAGAAAAGTCAAAAGCTGTACCTCTTGTTAGTTGGATGTGAGAGAACAGGTCTCAGAGGCCAAGATGCTTCGGGCCTTTTACACAACCTTCCTGCTGGTATGAAGGCAGGAGCAGTAGCCTGCACAATACAGCCTTTTTCTGCCTCTGTATCACTTTAGTGACCCTGACCTCTGACTGGAAACAGCCTTTCTATTCCAGCCCTGTGCTCTCCCCTGCTAACACAGCCATCCATCCATAATTGCTATGCAAATAATATACACATTTTTTGTTGTGGATAAATAATATGCCCTAGAATTAAGGTGATAAAATCAAACTGATTCTCTTGGTAGTGATGGGCTAGTGCATTCTTAAACGTGCTTGACCACCTCATGAAACAATACTATGCCACATTTCTGAACATTGTCATGGATATTTTCAAATCTAGAGCTGCCAAACTGAACCACCAGAGATAAGTGAAATGAGCAGGAGTGGTTCGGGTTGATAAGGACTGAGATACCTTGAAAAAGCTGGGAAGGAGTCAATAATAGAAATAGCAAGTCCAAGACTAAATGGGGACTGTGGTATATAGGAGGAATGAAGCTGAGCACCAAAAAACTGCCAAAAATTAAATACGTAGGACATGAGAACTGATGGTATGTCCATAGTCAGGCATCAATTGGCCTTTTATTGAAGATACCATTTTGGTGGTGTTTTTTACAAAATATAGATGAAAACTTGGTTGCTTTTCTAATAGGATCATTTAAAAAGATTTCAGTGTGTTCAGTATACTTGAAAAGCCTCAGACAATTCACTGTCTTGGTTTAAGACTGAATATATGAAAATCATCTGCTGTAAAGAGCATTAATTTTTGTTCAGTTCATCTGTCTGTCTTCAGGTAGGAGCTGGGTTACACCATCAACCTGTCACCTTTTCCAGTGCTTTCAGCAGCCTTAAAAGAAATGGCAGGGTCTAGTTTTTAAGTGCTATCACCAAAGAATATTTGTGCTCCAGAAGATCATACATGTGAACAGCTATCATTCTAAAACTTAATGTATCTAATTTTTTGGTAAGTGTTCCTTGTTCTGAGTTTGCTGCAGAAGTCATTGATGAAGGGGGGAGAGTTTCAAAATAAAATGAATTGCAAGTGTTGATCAGTAGTAGAATAACAGGGACTAATGCTGCACATGTGGTGCTAGCTCCTTTCAACCGTGCTGTTATTCAGCAGCTATGATGTGTTGTCTGTATCTGTAGTGATATGGAGAAATAATGTGAAATGGGGATAATGGACATGGATTGTGATTGTATGTGTCTGCTTAAGGAATGTGGGTATGGTGACTAGTCATGGGTGCGGTGACAACCACAGTTTTGAGGAGACGCCTGCCCCTCTTCCTCTAACAAAGGGGAGACGGGGAGACGCCTGCCCCTCTTCCTCTAACAAAGGGGAGACGCCTGCCCTTCTTCCTCTAACAAAGGGGCTATTTAAAAGAGAATAAGAAAAGATGAGAGACATTCAAATGCTATCTAGAGGGAGGGAGTGCTAAGTCTCCTTGCTGGAAAAGATTGGGTGGTCACAATCACCTGAAGAAGATCGGGTGGTCACAAGGACATGAATCACCTACAAACCTGCAAGACCACCACATTCCAGGAAACGGACTGATAAGCTAATTAACATACGAAGCGGGGTTTAGGTAACAAAATATGTATAGGCGTTAGTTGAATATTCATTTGTTCATTGTATAAATGTGAGATGGTTCGTCACTTCGGGTATGCACGCTTGTGGAGGAGCGATCCCCCGTGCATCTGCGCGCAATAAACATACCTACTTTATAACTTTCGAGTTATAGAGTCAAATTCCGCACGTCAGTAGTCTTCAAAGTAACAGAACAAATAAAAAAAAGTGATGTCTGTCATGATGGTCTAAATAGTTAACCTATGCTTGATGTAGAACTTACGTGCACGTTGATGTGTTGTGTGTATCTCTTTTTATAACATTGATGGTACTTGACAAAAGGGCGAAGGAATGCTGATTCTTGCTGTTTCTCCAGTTCGTGTTTTTACACTGCACTGCAGTATTTGGAGGGATTGGTTCATGTATAACACTGCTGGTAGTCTCCAGACAGTTCACTGGCTATTACCTCATTTATTTGACTGGCAAGCTAGAGAAGTGATGGCTTCTCTAGGGGTTAAGGGGATAGGGGTTAAGAACTGCTGCTTCACAGGAGGGTAATGCATTTCTATATGCATGCTATGATATGCAGATGAACAAAATCATATGGCCCTTTTCCTATGTTGTGTTGTATTTTCTCTTGCTCTCCCACCTTTAGAATTTATCAAGCTATTTAACTTTGCACATTAAAAAAGTAAGTATCCCACCTCTAGAGAGGTGTACAAATAAAACTGAGTACCTGAAAGGCACTAGGTTGCTATATGTGTAAGTGACAGAGTACATTCAAGGATGTTTTCTTTAATAATAATAATTTTTGAAAGCTACATGTGCCTTGGGATGTGTTTATCTTATCTGCCACCTGTTTACTTGCAGAACTGTTGGAGCATTCATGCCATAAGATTATTTGCTGTGATGGTGTCATTGCTGGGGCAGCATAGCATGCAAGCTGGTGCAGAATCACTATTTTAATATGTCACGTTGGGTTAATGTAACCATATTAATGAGAAAATGACTTTTGCTATGAACAACCCAACATTTTATAAAACAACAGTGTATCCCCTGCTGGAATTCAGAAGCAAGTAAACACTAGAACTCAAGTTAATCCCCTGTGCAAATAAAAAAATCTACTCACTGAGGGCAGACTTGTAATCTTGTGTACTTTGGGCAATGTGCTCTCTATGCTTAATTTTGCACTGTTAAATCATAACTACTCTCAGGAAAATTATTCTCAACAAAGGTGGTTGGGAGGGCCCTGAGATACATAGATGCTTGCCACAGTGCTGATACCTGGAGATAAGTTTCAGAGTCTATCTTGTTGTACAGGTACAGATAGGTATTTTGGAGCATCAGTTTGTGACTGGCTTCAATTTGGGGAACTGTATATCATTATAAGAATACTGATGCAGGAGAGAAGGGCCTGGCTTTTCTGGCTGTATTTTTTTTTCGAAACAGTAGAACCAATAACTTGTGAAAAATGTAACAACTATGCCCTTGCTAAAATGGTTACAGTGCAATATACTTCTACATTTTCTGAAACTGCAGTCAGTGTGTTCGAGTTTCTTTATAAAATACTATTGAATCATCACTGAGCTATCTATAAATTAATAAGCTAAGGGAGTAAAAGTATATGGAATATATTGATTTTTTTACCCTTGCAATTTATTTCTGTGGTGTTTCTTCAAATCTACAACATGTTGTCTTGTGATGAAATGAGTGGTACTCCTGTAAATGTTTTCATCTCACTTCTGACTGTTGAGAGTCTAAACCTTTCTAATACAGTGTGACAGGATGTATATTCACATCAGAGATTTCAAATAATCATGATAGCTACAATTATCCATTCAGGGGTTTGGCAGGGGTGTAGGGTGGGGGGTGTTTGGTTGGTTGTTTTTTGGTGGGTTTTTTTTTTTTTTTGCATCAGTTTAAGGGGGGATTATTTCCACTATATTAGATATTAAGACTTGCAACTGAATACCAGTGAAAGAACTAAAAACCAATCGAGAAGCACTTCCTGCTGTTTGTCATGTTTATTATGTTTTGGTAATAGGAAATCTCATGCTCAAAACTTCCTTAAGGGCCCGTAGAAGTAAAAGGGGGTAAGGGTGCCTGATCCAAAAGCCACAGAAATAACAAGCATTGGATCAAATACAATATGAAAATCACATTGTGTTTATTTTATTTAAGTAATTGACTTTGCTTGGTTGGATGATGCTTGATAAGTGTTTGGCTTGGGAAGGATAAAAGCTTGAGTAGTGATGGGGGAGGTTGGAGGGGGAAAATGCCAGAGATGGAACACCAGTCTCTCAAGATATGAATACTGGAGATAGAGGGCAAGTTTACAGTAAAATAAAAAAAAAAATTAAAAAATTGTCATCAGCATTTAAGTTGTTGCTTGTGCTTTGGACTTGAAAGAAAGGTTGTTTACCCAACAATTTACTGTTTGGTTTTTTTTTTAACTATTCTGCTGAGCCTAATTGAAGACTTCAATGCTCCTTATAACCCTGCCTCCTTAAATGTTCCAAGCTAAACAACACTAACACTTCTCCATTAAACACAGTTTTTAACATGTTTTATACTTCTGTAAAAAATTGAGGATGGCCTTTACGACCACAGTGTTTGAAGATAAGTGGAAAAGTATTTTGAAATGTAGTAAGTATCTTTATTTCTTGCACTTAGTTACAGGTTGAGATGAGTTTACATAGCTGAAGATGAGGGAGAAGGAGAAGGAAAAGGAAGGTTTCTTTCCACTACATAAAGCTGGTGGCTATGAAGTGCGGAAAAAATGTAAAATAATAACAATAATAGAGTTAGACTCCATGCTTGTAGCTTAATATCCCTCTTTTTTAATTATTCAGGATGGTAAGATGATTCGCATACCTTTTGGAATTGTTTTTTAATGAATATGTGAAAGGGCAGATGGTCTATATGAATGTACAGATGTTAATATTCAGGATAAAGACTGACAGAGAAAAAGGAGAATTCAACTCGCTTATTCCCTTGAAATGTATTCTATCACTTGTTGATGATTAAATTATATTAAATAATTACTTTCATTTTATAGTAGTACTTATTATTTCAATATATTTTTGCTTGTTTTGTTAGGTATTGATATGTCACAGTTTGTTTTTGGATTTCAAAAATGTGAATATTTTTCAGATAACGTCAGCCAGGGGTCTGGTAAGAAGCCATAAAGAGCTTTCTATCTTTTCTTTTTAAGGGTAGATGTTTATATTAGTAAGAATATAACCTGCAATTCCATAGTCAAAATTCAGCTGACTAGGACATTACTAATTGTTGTGTTGGAGGACATGTCAGCTTGCTATTATCCACCCTCCTATTTTCCTGCCTACTAGGATTTCCTCTGCTGTGCATTTATGCAATTACATACATGAAATGTACCCGGTAATGTGAAGCGTAATGAGTTAGTAGCCTTGTAACGATCTATCACAATTGTTACTGAATGGTATCTGTAGTGTTTTATGGACTGAATGGATGTGGTCTGAGATAGAGTATTCAAATAGCTCCTGGAAAAACTGTTGAGATTATAAAAACGAACAACCAAAAAACCCCCAAACAACAACAAACCACAACAAAGAAATCAGCAAAGATTAATCACTACTTTATTATTTTTTTCTCCAGACACCTCACTTAACGAACTTTAACCTGAGTTTCCCACATATATAGTTTGGCTTTAAGTCCCTGAAATAATGACTTTGTGTAATTTTTGTGTATTGCAAATTTTGCATCATTTCTATACTCCTTTCTTCAAAGGCTATCTCCACAGCTCTTGTTTTTAAGTGCTTTGGAGAAACCTACCTAACGACTCTGGTCTCTTTCTCTTTATTGAAATTATACTGTGTTACTGCATGGAGGTGCTGTGCAAGGTTATTTGTATGTGACTGTGCAACACAATTACAAGCCCGGTGGTAAAATGAACGACAGGTTAACTGTGTAGGACTGATCACAGGAAGCAGGAAATTTGTTGAGATAGGTTATCTGTATGCTAATTAACTAAGATTAAAGCTGACACTCCACTATTGAGAAGTGTATTAGGAAGCGTATAGTCAGCCAAAAGGAACAGAAAATCTGAAGAGGGCAAGGAAAGAAAGATGAAGTATTTCATGGGAAGGTTTCCAACCTAAAGCTGCTGAAACCTGGTCCCACAAGAAATATGTAGAGTGGCATTTGGGAAGATTGGACAGAAGTGTTTCTTTTGCAGTAAGAGAAGGTACACAGTAAAATATATCCTAAACGTAAGACAGGAGGAATGGAAGGGCAACACTCAAGTGTACCACTTCACACTGGAAAGCAAGGCTCGTGGGAAGAGTTAAAAAATTACAAGAAATAAACTGTACTAAATGGGGAGCAGTATGCATATTCTTGGGGGAAAAAAAACTTAGAGGGGGTAGAACTAGGTGCCAATTTTAGTTTGGGTGAGAGAACATCTTTATTTGAGAACATCAGTGTATGTTTGATTAGCTGATTCAGAAGAGAGTGAGTGAGTGAGCTATTGCCCCAGACCTGGAGGGCTTCTTGTTTCTCTTTTGGAATATAGCACAATGTAACTAAAAAAAGGTAATTGTTGAACAGATTTCAGTTTCTGTGTTGCTGGAAAATAGCAGGAAAAGAGATGGTTATTTATACTGAGGTGGATTCTAAGACATGAACAAAACCAGTGTAAATTCACATTCAAAGTGCCATACTGAACTGTCTAATTCTTACCACTAAAGACAAGCTGTGTTATTCATCGGATATGTGAAATATTACTGAGATGTTGTGCTGAATGTTAAGACTATAGCAATCCCAAGAACTGTGGCATGGAAAATCCAAGTCAGGTCACATGAAATGGACACATGATGTCTCACCCAAGGAAAAAAAAAACCCTCTACTGTATGCACAGATGCCTCAGAATCTGCTCTGGTATATCAGACAATGACAGAGGAATATTATGTCCTGTAAGAAGAAGCATCACTGTCTGTATCTGGAAAAGGAGAATAAATGCTTGGGCATTGTGCAATCTCTTGAAAAACTGCTTTCTTGTTTGTATGGGAAACTTGCTGTTGTAGATACACTTCTAAAATGGTAAGATACTGTGAAGAAAGAGAATTCAAAATGTATGAGGTTAAATTTGTTCTTGCCAAACATATGGCATGCTAGTAGAAACACTGACAAGCAAAAGCATTGATGTTTTTGACTGTCCAGGAACATCCCCTTAGGGGAAAAATGTTGCACTGTGTTGTATCAGGAGAGAATCCTTTTCAGATCTCTTTATGGGGAATGATGCTGACAGATGGCAGAATCAGACAATTTATTTTTCAGCACTGTATGTGCTACGTTAAAAGCAATGTCCCAGAAAGAGGGCCAAGAGGAAGACTGCTTGTCTCCCACGGTCTTGATGTGGCACTTCTGGGCTTTGTGGAGCCTTTGGAAGGGAGAGGGGCAAGATGATAACTCTGAGAGAGCTGGACACATTCAGTGGAAAGAATTAAGGCAGGAGAGCAGGAGACTTGTGAAAGGATCAGGAGATGTTACTTGCAGCTATACTAGCCAAACCTCAGAAGTGATGAGGTTAAGTCTTTCCTGTACATCCACAGAAATTACTTTTGGTCTTTGTTAAGCTCAGGCAGTCTGAAAGTTGCTGAACTACAAAGGAAATTCAAAGGCAAATCAATGCAGTGGGTACAAGGACCTTTGTATTCAAACCATTATATGTTTCACACTGAGAAAAAATGAATTTTCTCTACTTAGTTACATTGCTGTAGTTGGCCATTTTTGTATTTTATAAAAACCTTGCTGTAGCAGCTGAAAGTAGGGATTGCTTCAAAGAAAGAGTTGAGGGAGACAAGACTTCCTACATCAAATGCATTGCTGATTATGGGTCAGCTACATGCTTTGCTTGTCCTGTTGAACTTGTAGTTTTCAACTATTAACTTTGAAATCAACAGGTTTTATTTTGCTTATTGTTGCAGAGTTGTTCAAGTTTCACGTCTTTGTCTTTCTTGGGAAGCAAAAACTACAAAATTGTGGCTATAGGGTTACATGCATGTACTTGCAGAAAACTTTTTATATATATTTCAGTTGAGATCTCAGCAGAGATTCAAAATTTGACAGAAGAAATGAAGAAAGAATGCTAATGTATTTTTAGAAATGGTTTTGTTATTATCTTTTATGGTGCTAGCCAGAACAAGTTCTCATTGAGCTTTGGCTTTTCTAATTTTCTTCCTGCATAACTTTGTTGACATCCTTGCAGCCCTTCTGAGTTGCCTTCCCCTTTTTTTAAAGGTTATAAACTCTCCTTTTTCCCCGGAGTTCCAGCCAAATCTCTGTTCAGCTAGGCTGCTGGCTTGTCTTTTGACATGTGGGGACAGCCTGCTCTTGCGCCTTTAAGACTTCTCAAAGAACACCCAGCCTTCCCGGGCCCCTTTGCCCTTCAGGTCTGCCTCCTGAGGGGCTCTGCTAACCAGTCTCCTAACAGGCCAAAGCCTGCCATGCAGAACTCAGAGGTAGCAGTTCTGCTGACCCCCCCTCCTTGCTTCTCTGAGAATCAAAAACTCTCATTTCGTGGTTGCAATACCCAAGATGGCCTCCAACCATCACCCACAAGTCCTTCTCTGTTGGTGAACAACAGGTCCAGTGGTCACCTTCCCTAGTTGGCTGGCTCACCAGCTCTATCAGGAAGTTATTTTCCATGTACTTCTAAGATCATCAGAGTTCTTAAAGTTGTCCAAGACACACTTCTCCTTGAGCATACCTAGACAAATGACCCTGTTGCTGCTAATCATTAGCAGGCAGATGGTAGGTGATCAAGATTTCATTATCAAACACCAATTTTCCTTTGAGGTGAAAAGATGGCCATCTGTTCCTAATATTGTACCTAAGGGAGCCTACAACTGTGGTTCAGTTGATTACAAAATATAATACGAACCTTCTCTTAATTCATTTACACATTACATACATATTATTTAAATTTTGCTAGCATTTGTAAAAAGTGGAGGTGGAACATTATCAGGTGGATCTTATCTTAAAGGCTACCATTTGGGGATGTCTGAAGAAGATATTGTTGCCTCTGAGTTTTTAATGTTAAGCTTAAAAGATTCCTCTTTTCTATAATTGGGTAGTATACACAAAATGAAAAAGGTGCTGAATTTTTCAGTTATAAGAATACTGGATATTTCAATCCTGAATTTTAAAACCTTACCTTACCTTGGGAGAAATTTTTATTACATTGATGTAAAGTCCTGTTTGACAATTAAATTAGTATAGCTGACTTAAATACTTTTAAGTACAGATTCTGCTGCTACATGTGTGTGATATGACTTGGCCTGTGCAAGTTTGGGAAAAGGAAATTCATTAGGGTTTTTTTACTTGATTTTTTTTTCTTTTTCTGGAAGAGCTGAAGATGTAATTAAATCCATCTGTGTGTCAATTATGATTTGAAAACCAACTGACTACTGTCAACCAAATCTAACTAGGGAGAAAAAAAAATCTGTAATATTGCTTTCTACAAGTTTTGTGACCTTCAGCAGCTGTGCAGAGGAAATGAGCATTCCCACTGATGACTAGGCAAGCAAGTCTCAGCCATTATAAATTCTGTTAAGCAGCAACCTTTTAGATAATCAATATGCATGTGCAGATGGGTCATAACTTTGGTATCTCTTGAGTGGTAAGAGTGTCACTGGGAGCATGGTGTGGGGAGTGGGAGTTCTGGCAGTAACAGTGGTGCACTGGGGGGATTGAGACATCTGTAGATACTTCATTAGCTCATATTCTCTAAGAACAGCAAAGTGAAGTTACAGGCAAATAATTGCTTAACAGAGCAGGATGGGACATTTTCAATGACATTTTTGTTTTTAAATTGAAAATATTATTGGCTTGATTAAAAGTCGTGTTCAGATTTCTTTCTCTAATTCTTGCAGTTTGTGTAAAATATTGTCAAGTGGGTTTGTGTTTCTCATAATGGTTTTATTCTAGGTCAGTTTTTCAGACCTATCTCTTTTTTGTGTATGTAAATTATTTCAAAAGAGAAAACAACCCCATATATAACCAAACAACTGAAACCCCCAGATATTTTTGAAATAATGACTGAATGTCAACGTACATAAGCAAAGCGCTTCCTGCTTTTCAGGCTATGTACCCATCTGTGGGCTAGAGTAATGAAAAGACGGTAACAGCAAACTTAGTCTAGCACAAAATGCATTTGCAGCAGATTCTACAAATTCCTGTAAGAAGATGTTAAGTAAGGAGTTGTTACTTAGAAACCTAAAAATAAACCCACACATCTGTAGTTAGCCAGCTGACTGAATTTATAATATCCTGACAGATATGTGCAGAAGTTTAGGTCTTGACAGTAAATAATAGTTACATGATTATCGTGGCGGTGAAAGCAGTATTTGTGTACCAAAATGCATTGCATTATGTATGCATACAAAATACTATGGTATTTTAAAAACTTGAGGATGGGAAAAATGTATTTTCTATAGAATATTTAAAAATTCCCATCAACGCCTTCTAAAAAGAATTGTTATTTTGTGGATCAAATAAATGTTTGTGGCAAAACAGCAAGTTCTTTGATTTTATTTTGATTGGCGTTCCTTTTGTGTGAATCCTAACTACCAGGTTAGAGCAAAATGAGAAGGTAATGTAAGTCAGGTTTGCTTAGTCTATTTGCATAGTCAGTCTGCTGTTGAGAAAGTGGCTGTGACCATTAATTTTTCCTTTGTGATTTTCTTGGTTTTGATGTTCACATGGAGCTTTGTTGATGATGTTTGCCTCTGGCAGTGCCCGGGGAGATGGTACTTCAGTGAGATGCAGGAAACATATGCCAGACTGTGGTTTTGCCTTTCTTCTATATATTGTTATTCTCTTGGCATGTGACACATGTAAAACAACTAAACACATTTTACATTACCTACAGCAATTAGTATCCAAACGCAATGTGCTTTTAGTAAGGAAAATAAGATGTATTCATCTTATGTTACTTAGGTGCAGCTTGCAAACAGAGAACCATGAATGGCTTCCAATCTACTTCTGAATAGATAATTTGAAGTGGTTAGTACTGAATCCTTCCTTACAGTATCAGATGGATAAGATAAAAGTTGGCCTGAGCTGTCTGTCACCTTCCAAAGTCATCTTGATCAGAAGATGTGTACATGCGCTCTTAAGGCTGACTTTAGGTTACTGATATCCATTATAAAAGACTTTTTTTTTTTTTTTGTTGAAACTGCTATTTGCAACAATATTTAATGTCAATATGTAACACATCCATAGTACCATGAAGGTGCTATGTACCGAGTATTTCCCCATAATATCTCATCGTGCTTTTTTGATTTTATATTACTATGCAACAGTAATAGCAAATAACAGAACTTGCTGAGCTCATCAAAGAGGAAGAAACAATAAACTTTTTTTTTCCAAAAAAATCGTAAATAATTATTTCTGTGTGTAAGCACTCAGAATGTCTTGACAGTAGAACTGGCAAACGGCATACCTGCAAGAGAGATTGTAACCAGCTTTGCCAAATGGAGTGAGCTAAAAATGACAGTTCACTGAACTTCCAGCTCCAAATGTTGTTATTAACTAGAAAATTCATTTAAAAATGCACATTAAATTCTGCCTTTTCCAGTTTTTTAAAAAATAGTGTACAATATTAACTCACAAGAAAGAAATAACTCATTTGGAATGTACTTTGCCTTTTCATATTAAATTTTGGAAGTTTTCTTGTCAAAGGTTGCCTCACTGTCTAATAGGCCAGCTAATTTGGAAAGAAAGGCTGAGCGTCAGGTGAATTATTATGCTCAAGAGCTTTAGAGTGCTTTAAGGCTTTTACATGCAATAAGAGTGTGGTAGAAAGTTGGAGTAATACTCTTAAATGTGGGAACTTTAACAGTTTGGTGACCTATTAGATAATGTTACCGTAACATATGATGTACATGGTATGGATGAGGAACTTTGTCCTCATGCCTGAGAGCATTGCAAACCTGAGCCACTTCTGTTCAGGTTTCAGAAATGAAAATCATATTATATTTCAATCTGATACATGTAGTCATTTTTGTGGACAATTTTAATTGGTGAATTAGTCTAGATTAAATCTAAATTCCTTTCATATCACTTCTACCCAAGTTGTGATGAAGTGCTGAACATTTATGACCTGTTTTTATAAAACATTCATATTTTAGTATTTTCCTGAGAATTTGGAATAGAAGCATGAAGAAAGTGTGTTGAGGTAAACTGGGTTAGCGAGTGTAGTAAGTGCGCTAAAGACAGGTGAAGTAAAGCCAAATGCTACCTGTAAATGAAATCACTAGGTGTCACTTTGGGAAGTTGTTACAGACTGTTGTGACAGGAAGTGCTAAGAAAATACAGGACATTCTTCTGTTGACTAGAAATGATCTTGAAATCACAAAAAAACCCCTCTTTTTCTTTAATGTTTGCCCTGGAATTTTTAGAGCTTGATATGTGGATCAAACAGAGTTATTTGCCTTACGCTCCTAAAAAAAAAAAAAAAAAAAAAAAGCCTGAGACTTAACCTATTTGCTTGATATTCCTTTGCATCATTATCATTTCAGTCTTAAGGAGTGTTTCTTCATTTACTAGGCCAAAATCGCTTGCTCCTAAGGTAAATCATCCTTCGTTTCAATCAAAAAACTTAATTTCAGGCAGACTTCTGTGTTTTCATGTAAAAAGATTTCAATTCTTTTAAATCTGCTGCTATTAATAAACTGCACTTGTCAGTACTTTTTCCTGGCTTCTAGTATCTGACAGATTGTATAAGAGCTTCACTTGAGAATCTGTTTATTTGTTGTTTATTTTTGTAATGCCCGTATGAATATGAAAAATATTTAAATTTAAAACCATTCTTTCTCTTGTAGCTCTCTTGCTAGATTATCATATTCTGTCTATGAGGGATACTTTTAAATTTGACTTGATAAATAAGGAATGGATTCAAGCTGGGATAAAGCTACTAGCAAGCAACTGAAGATGTGAGTATTATATACTGGAAGAGTTAAAAACTTATACTAAGTTAAACACATATCCATCATGACTGCATAGGCTAGAATTAAAAGACAATGCTCTGTACAGGCATTAATCAAATGGGAGACTTAGCACAATTATCCTAGAACTGAAGAACTTTGGCCTAATATCCTAGACATAATTAATATGACAATAAATTAAAATATTCTAGCTTTTCAGATGTAACAAATCAGGCAACAGTATTAGTGGAAATGCATATTTAAGAGATACAGTACTCCTTATTTTTATGTAAAGCAAGGATCTAACAAGACCAAAAGAAATGAATGGATATAATTGCTTAATTTTCCCCATAAAATTATTACATCACAAAAGAAAGGGGGTGGGGGAAGAAATGGAAAAAGATTTTCAGTGAACTATTGGAGACATTTTTAAATTGTATTTTAAATTTTTAAGTTCCTTTGGTAAGGATATCATTGAGTACTTCAGGGGTATTTTTAAACTCACTGGTTCTGAATAATGAGTTGCTTTGACAATCAGGGCATTTGTCTACTTAAAAAAATTTAACAGCACTTAAGGAATCAGGACCTTGCTGACTGCAAGACAGTGAAATAATAATAATGGAAGAACAAATATCTTGTTTATATCCCTGCCAAAAGGCGAATATGCAACAACCATTCTCAATAACACCTGATGTGCACTTGTTTCATATGCCAAAGGATCCTTAGTGCAATTGATTTTAAAATCTCACTTCCACTGGTAACATTTTGATGAAAGGAGGTAGCAGGTATAATCAGTAGTTACTTCTTACTGGGAAGAATTGGGGGTAAACTTTCAAGTCAAGTGTGAGATTTTGAGAGGTATCTATAATTCCGGTTACAGGTAGTGCTGTGGCAGAAACTGCGCTTGATGCTTTGAGAATGATTTCCCGACTGCTTCATATCAAATTTGTGTTAACAGGAACATTACTTCAAATCGATCCTTGTTATGCTGTCTTTCTTCTAACTATAGACTCAAATCTAAGACGATTACATCAGAAAAACATGAAATGAAGCCCTTCTCCACATATCCATTGAAACCAGTCAAGGTACATAAGTGTAGAATCTGATCTTAAACATTATGAACTTGGGCACGTCTTCCTCATCATATTGTTTTGTCTCTCCTTGCTCCTCATAGTACTGCTGTCAGTTACTCACAGCTACAGTAAGAGCAGCAGGTAGCATCATTTATGTTGAGTTAGGAAGAACAGGCTTTAAGCAATGACTTTCCCATCAGCAGGAACGAACGTTTCAGGGCAATCCAACTGGGAATTGAGCCTATGTAGCTGGATATTTGAAGACCCAGTGCACACACAGTGTCCAGCCTGACTTTGGGGTCTCTTTCTATTTTCTTTCAAAGACCCAGTGTGTCTCTGACAGTGGCACTGGAATTTGTAGGGGACTCGGGTTCTCTCCAGCTGCCTCTCTGATTTTCCATGGCAACTAGTGTAGTCCAAATCCACTATCTTATGTTAAAAAAGGGGAATAAATCTAATCTTTCAGCCCTTATACTTCAGGCAATTTGGAAGAAGAAACTGTTTTATGCACAAGTTCTGTTTCCACCTCTTTGTTATGAGTACCCTTATGAGACCCACTCATCTGCCTGAAACTGGCTTTAATATTGAAAGATGTCATATGCTTCTGTTCTCATTCTGAAATATTAAAGATAATTTCTAGTGATAAGCAAAAAATTCTCACTGTAGGCATGAAGTAAAAACTTGAGTATCCACGTACAGAATTTATCTCCATACCTTTTCATTAGTCCTTAAAAATCAAGATCAAGCTCCAGAAAAAACTTGCATTCAATTTTCTTTTTTTCTTTTATTTTATTTTGGGAGGTGTTTTAAAAGTGTTACCCATGACAAATAAAAAATTAAAAATCTCCTTTTATCCTCTTTGCTGAAATATTTATGGCTAATCTTACTCTTAGTAATGCAATGAAAATTTAATTATCTTTGTGCAACCGAGGCAACTGTATTGATTAATATAGCAAGCTGGAATCTTAGTATTTCACTGTAATATAATCAGCATCTTCATAGTGAGGCACTTAGTATCCTACGTATTTCATTAATTATTAAAATGTAACTATGAGGCTTGCTTAAATGACAGAGCAGACGAGCTAGTGAGCAAAAAACCTGATGGTAACACTGTTGCTCTCCAACTGTTTAAGAAGAAATCTGAAGCAATTAATCAATTGTAATTCCCTTTGCTCCACAGGCTTGGACCCTGGGGTTTTGTGTGTGTTACATCTGTAGCTTGTAGAGTATTCAACAGCAAAAGAAGTGTGATGATTGTTAAAACTAATTCTAAGTTGGATCCAAGAAATGTGTAAAGCCTGCTTTGTGCAATGCAATGCTGGCTCAGCTTTTGGGTCTGTCAGTAACTAGTAACCGTGAGTCACCGGTCACTGTGAATGTCAGGTGCTGGGTTTGCTTCTGTAATAGCCTTGGGTTTTTGCAGTTAATAGTGGAGTCAGTGGGGCTGGCACAGCCCCTGCAGTGTAGTTTGGAGTTCCTCTCACTAAGCACACCTGAAGCGGTGCTCAGTTTGACCTCATTATGTCTGACCCTGTGTATAGGAAAAGGGCTGGTACAGAACCAGTTAGGCTAGCTGTGTGGCAGCTGTCTTTTCTGTAATCAAGTCCTGCTTTGTTGTCTGAATGGTGATGGGAGATGTAGTGCAATGGGAGTGCAGGAACAGAAAGGCTTTACTGGAATGTAAGGAGCAGTGAAAAGGAAGAAGAGCATGGGAAAGGGGAATAAAGAGGAACTTTGGATATTCAGTGCAAGCACTGTGTTATGAAAACACGCAGCATGTTAGCTGTGAAGACCAGTTAGTCTGTAGCATGGGGGATCCACGTGTGAGAAAGTGGTGGGAGGCGAGTGGCTCAGGTGAGTCTGCCTCACTGCTTTGATGCCCTTGGGGTACGCTAAACTCACATAGTGAATGTACTTTCAGGCAGTGAAGAGACGTATAGATGCAGTGTGTGCAGAAATGGTTTAATGAATTTGTTGCATTTATTAGCTACAAAATATTTCCCTTCTTCATGATGTGTACATATACAGTACTGCTTGCATATGATAAGATTTCTTCAGATGCAAACTGGGATAGTATGCCATTCTGACCAACTGACAGTTAAACTTGCCTAACTAACCACAGGAGTTAACCCCATTAACTGGTGGCTCTGCTTATAAGGTTAGGCAGGTGATTATGTACTTCTCAAAGCTGAGTCCTAGCTTTATGTGGTGTTATCTATAACACCTATATAAGAAGTCCTATGATATGCTATAACTTGACTCAGGAGATAATGTGCTGGGCGAATCGCAATAGCTACCATAAGTGCTAACTGCACTAGCACAGCACTTGGTACATTACCATAGTACTGTAGTGGGTTCCATTGTCTCATGCCAACAGTAACTAATTTCTGTTTCTGTTTTAATTGAAGAAATGTCCCTATTCTATGACTATTTGCATATACATAATTACTTCTAATTTCAAGTTGGTAAAATGGCAGTTAGTGAATACTTTAACTAAAGAAATCAAAGATAATCCATTTAAATTTGAAAGTCGTACTGGAATGCTAATGTACTGTTCACTATATGTGAAAAAATGGTTTCTCATCTTACAAAATCTTTATGAGAAAATACCAAGGGATTGAAACAAAAGGAGAAAAATGTCTTGAGCTTCACTAGAAAGAGACTTCAGTATTTTGTCTTGAGATCTTATTCTGTTTTATAGGCTTGTGTACAACTGGTTTGGTACAACAGCTCGCTTGGTGCAGTATAACAGTATGATATGAGTTGTGAAGTCAAATTTTACTAAGTGCTAACTTTCTTTTCTAAGGTATTTATCTTGTACATTGGCTGCTAGCATAGTTGTGAACTGTCAACATAGCACAAACTTCCATCTTGAGTCTTTTTTTGGTCATTAATTTTTTGGAGGTGAGAGGAAGGAAAGACAGTTCTTAAAGCTCTTCTGTTCTGTGGGCTTCATCAACTAGGCTGGGAGGTAGGACATGCAAAGAGCTAGGTCAAGCCTCGCTACACTTTGTTAGGTGATACAGGTTCATTTCTGGGGATTTGGCACCTGCCCATGTTTGCTATTTTCAGACTGGGGCAGTCAGAAACTGTCATCAAGCACCTTTAATTTCTGATAAGTATTTGTTAACAACTGAAAACCTAGTTAGCAGAAATAATGTAGAATCCTTTAATAAGGTGCTAATTGTAAGGAAATGGAAGAATTCTGTGTTTGCTGAAACGCTTTCTTTTCGCTGCATCTCCCAGCATACTACTTACAGATGAATATGCTGGAGTGTTACATTCTAGACAGCAGGGCAGGCTGAGCTGGCTCCTTTTTTTGACATCCAATTGTGCACTCCTAATTTAAATAAAAATCCCACAAGACCCAAAGTATGACTTAAAATGACGTTTGAAGGGCCAATTCTATTGTGAGGCTCAATTAGCTTGATAATACATTTTTTGGCCAAAATTTTTCCAGTCTTTTTCAGTCAGGAGAGGGAAGCCATGATAAGAGGAAAAGGAAAGAGTTTAATTTGATTATGGTTTTGGTTTGTTTGTTGTAAACGGAATGTTACGGAATATATTTGTATTACCTTTAACAGGACTTTTTTATCCTCTTTTTAAAATCAGTGCTGGTTGATGCCTTATTTGTGCTTTCAGTTTAGAGTTAGCACCCTTTAAATTAGTGAGCTTTGAGTAAGAATCAAATATATGGGCTTGTATAAGTTATAGGCCACATACCATAATGTTGAAGACTATAGCATTGTCTAGTAACACAGACAGGAAACTTTGGAAATAGATTTTGAAGGAGAAAAACAAAAATAAGAGCTATAAATAAAAAATATTAATCTCATTAATCAGATTTGGAGTGGCTGGTATGCATTGTAATGGGGCACAGGATTCTCTGGAGTAAATAAAAAAAATAATTTGATTGCAGTAAGTGATATAAAATAATGTTAGGTGAGATGAGAGTCAGTAATTTGCATGTATTTCTTGAACTTGACTTCCTTGTTGTTTTATTCATACTTATTTAATACCTCAGAATTAATCTTAATTTAATATCACTTCAGCTCAAATATTAACACTGAATTTAAATTTGAGTTCCTGCCTTTGCAGGACCATGATCATCATAAAGATTTTCAAGTTGCTGTTCAAATGCTGCTTTTCTCAGCAGGGAGAGACCTGTATAATTTTAGGGTTGTCAGATGTGCTTTGGAGAAGTGTCATCTTTTATATAAAGATACCACCGTTAATAATTCTTGAGTTCCAGTCAGAAATGAATGTAGGAAAGGGAAACAGAGGTTTGCTACTTATCCTGCAAAAGATCTGAGGCAGCTTTGGATGGAGCTCTGAAATTCCTGCAGCAGAGCCTGCTGTGCCCCTCCACCCTGGCCTTCTACAATGCTGGAGGTGCATCAACCTGCGTTTGCTTTTTTACAAAAATTTGTCCAGCACCATGGGGGTGAAGGCAACTAATTACTTCCTGAAAAAAATCTCTTCAGTTCATGTAATACTTCTCTCTCCTTTCAATACTGATGTATCTCTTAATGCCTTACTCCTCTCTCTGTTGGGCCATCCTCTTAAAGAATTTTTTTATAGACACAGTTCAGTGTGTAACTCAATGTTTAATTTCTCAGATCAGAAGTTTTATTTCAGATCAATGTTTAATTTCTCTGGTATTTCGTCAAACGAGAGTTTTATAACAGTAACGTGGCTTGTTTAGTAAGGTTGTTCAGAGGAGGGTGACTGACCAAGCAAGTACTTGATAACCAGGCAATTCTGAATGTCTGTTCTGTAACTGTCCTACTGCTTTAATAAGCTGAGTAGGTGTTTCTGGGGAAGAAAAAAAGGTAAGGAGACTTCTCAGTCACACTAAATGGAAAGTCATTGCTTAGCAGGCAAGTCTTTGATTCTTCGATATGTCATTTTTGCCAGCAGAGAGATGAGAAAGACAGAGGTACTGATATTCTTGGCAGAAACACAGTACTTGTTCTACGTGGCTTAGTTAAGTGGTTTGGACTTTTGTGGGAATAAATAAGGATCATAGGATTAGGTTTTTAGTATTAATAATACTTCAGACTGCATTTGAAATATGTGTTTCTCTTCATTTGGAACGTACTATGCTTAAAGACTGGGAAACAGGCAATATTTTGAATCTTTAGCTTGTGCCCACTGAGGATGGACTCGGCAGTCTGTCCCCGCAAGATACACATGCTTAAATCATTTCATTTTGCATTGCAGTGGAGGACAGGTCTGCAGAAAATCAGCTGATGAGAGCAGTAACTTCCGAAAGCACTATGAACTGATTGCAATTACCTGACCATGCTCTACCATTAATTACTTTCCTTGATCACAGTAGCACAGAGAGACAGGGATATGAAAAAAACAGAATGAAATATTAAGCATACTTCATTATATGCTTTTTTCTTATGAAACTCATATGTGTTCTACAGAAGTAATACTGACATTAAAAACTTGGTTAACAGGAGCTATACTAATTAACTTACTACAAATAAATGTGCGACTTGTGCTGAAACTCTAAATAGTTTCAAGCTGTAAATGGTCAACAATAAATGACTTATAAAAAATTAATTTATGTATTGAGAAGGTGGTGTTCATTCTTTCCTGTCTCCCTGGCCTTTTACAAGATAATCGCTGTAGTGTGCACTAAGCATAGTTATGTGGTCATATCATCATGGTTTCTCAGAGCCTTCTTTTATTTCAGCCTCTAGTAACACAGTTTCTTTTCCACTAATCTCCACATAGAAAAAAATAAACGCTGAAAATCATAGTTTTTCTAATAGCTTAGCAAAAATTTTTGGAGTAGTTGAATACAGAAATAAAGAGATAATATGTTGTGTTATACTGGGAAACAAAAATTCAAAAATTTACTTTAGGTCAGGGGTCCTCAAACTCTTTAAACAGGGGGCCGGCGCATGGATGAAGTGGCAGGCAGTCATCTGCGGCTGCTTGGTCCCACCCCCCTCCCCCCCCAACCCCTGGCGGGAGGGGGGGGGCAGGGGGGTTCTGTAAATACCGGGGGCCGGATTGAGGACCCTGAGGGGCTGTATCCAGCCTGGCGGCTGTAGTTTGAGGACCCCTGACTTAGGTGTTTCTTTCTCCTTTCTTAAGCAGAACCTGAAATCACTTACAACACATTTTCTTCCACCTTGATGGACCATTTCAGGAAGCCAGCATATACTCATATCTACTGAGACTTGAAATGGTGCTGTGGTCTACTCAGGAGCAAATTTCCTAAGACCTAATTAATAAGTCATTGATAGTCTGAGAGAGACTTGCTGAGAAGGTTTCAGTGGGTGTCTGATGAGTCACATGGGTTTAAAACTGTATTTTCTCATCTAAATATTACTGTCACTGTCCATACAAAAATTCAGTATTAATTTCAACTGAAGAGGAAAGAGAAGTTCTCATGTCTTTAAGTAATTAATAAATTAAAAATTGAAAAAAATGGAAGTACCAAAGGTACCAGAAACACAATTGTCACAAATTTTGTTTCTGTATATAAAACTCAAATTACATGTATGCAAATTTGTTACTATCTTGTTCTTGTCAAATAGATTAACAATGCCTGTTATTTCTCTTAAAGATATTGACTTTTTTTTTTCTTCCATACTATTTCTTTGCATGGAATATTTATTTCTTATTTTTTTTTCTTTTGCCTATAACTTTGGAAATCACATTTTGCGGTGCCTATCAAGTCCACCAAGACTAGCACAAATGCTTCTGTTGATTTAAATGGGATTAGAATCAGGGTCCAAAGGTTAATTATCCATTGATTTTCATAGTTTCATTTACGTTTTTATCTTTTCAGCATTGCTTGAAATGCTTTTTAATTTAGTGTATTGTTGATTTCACTAAATTCTTTTTTGTGTTATCTTCTGAAATTGTAAGGTTGAAGTAGTACTAAATAGCAGATTTCATGGAAGTACCTAGCTATTTGCTTCAGGATTAAATTATCCTGAGACTCCCTCTCAACTTTCTGAAAGTTACCCAAATGTAAAAGAGACTAAGTTTTCCATTCTATTTAATTTTTGTAATTCTGTTAAAAAGGAGAAGTGAAATGTAGATGGCATGTCTTGTAGTAGAAACATGAACAAACTGTTGTGTCCCCTTTCACTGCACTCTAGATATGTGATTTCCTAGATATTTGGCTGCTTTTTAAGGAAGATCAAATGAGAAAGATGACATCATCACCTGTTGACTTTAATAATCCATTTGGTTTTCTTTATTCTTGGAAACCTCTCAAACTCTTCTTAGCAGTTGTTTTATATAGAATAGGTGGTGGAATTATTACTTAAATTTGCTTTTTTTGATGTCATCTAAGTCCTGTATATTCAACATTTCTAAGTATTCCCTAAGTAGTTGCTGTAACAAATACAATTGGTATTAAAGGTTTTTCAGTTATCATTGTTGGTTTGGATAATAACTTCTTCACTGCCTAATGCATTAAATCAATTTTATGCCTACTTAAATCTAAACCCAGAGTTAATAAAAAAGATCAACTTTACTGATCTTTGACCTCCTCATTTGCACATTTTCATTTATTTTTCTGAGGGTGACAGCTTCGTCTTTTCTGATCTTGCACAATACCTCTGAGGTCAGTAAGTCCTGGCCCTTAGCAACAATTTCTTAGTTCCCCAATTTTGATTTTTTTTCTTGACACTTAAATAAAACCTTTTTATTCTCTTTAGTTCCTCTGGCTGTCACTAACATTTCTCTTTTTCTATGCCTTACTTTTTTCCTGTGAAGATCTAGAATATATATTCTTGTTTGACTCTTTCTCTTGTGTGCCAAATGCAGATTTTTCTTTCAGCTTAGGTTTATTCAAGTTTTTCTGAAATGGCATTGCTTGGTTTTCTTTCTCCCACTTTAATACTATGGGAATGTGTTATTCTTTTTTGAATAGTTAGTGATGTTTTTAATGATATCTGCAAATCTTCTTTGATTCATTATATCTACAAACTAGTACTTTGTTCCATTAGCTTGTTTTTTTGCACCCCAGTCTTTCATTTCTGAAATTCTCTAGGGAAGCATGGATATTTTTCCAGATGTAAGTAACTTCTGCTTAATTTACTTTGCAGACATCAGTGCTAAGGAACAAATCTATTTTTTCAGCTTTTACTTTCTACTTCAAATGTGTTCTCTGTGTTAGAATTCTTTGAGCTAATTTTCTCATGCGATTTTTTAAAAAAAATGTTCGTTCACATATCCCACCTTTAAGCATCATCTACATAGTCATTATTTGTTTCAGACACACCAGTGGTTTTGTCCATTTCTTAAATACAGGGGTTTTAATCACACACTTTCAACTCTACTTTGAGTGCCTTATCAAAATACTTAGTAGAGGTGTGGCTCCCCGTGCCAGTTATTTTCATCATTTTATCCTGGAGATTATGTGATTCTTTCCTACTTGATCATTTATAGGCATATTTCTGATTTGCACATGTAATAGAAAAATAAATAGGAAATTACTCCTCCATCCACCAAAATTCACTGCTGCTCATTATTCTTCTGAGAGCCTTTAAATTGCTTTGTTCAATTTCATTTAAAAAAAAAATCCCCTTAATAAAATTACTGTGTATAAAAGAAAAAAAAAAAGACACAAGAGTACACATTGCTTTCAGGCAAATGGAATGTTTAGGCTTTGCGGAGAATATAAAAGATGATTTTGGTTTTCAAGTGATGGAGAGTTAAAGAAAACTACTGTGATTTATTTTCTATACGATTTATTCCAAGAAAGAACTTGCATTTCACAGTATAAAAGAATCTTGACACAATCCCTTTTAGATCAAATGGCAGAGAAAAGGTATTTTAACCTTCTGAGCATTCTTCATTAAATTACAACATCTTTCATCCAGAAGATAGATACAGAAGACCTAGAGTAATATTTTCTAGTAGAAAAGAGTTTGGGACTAGATTTTGCACTGTATTTAAAAAAAAAAAAATTATTATTAAAAAAAAATCTTTATTTTGGGACTAACTGCATATAAAGGCAATTACATTGCTTCAGTGATACAAACTTATGTATTGTTAAAGGAAGCTGTATATGATCGAAGCCAGTTACAAATGCATGTGTGCGCGTGCGCACACGCAAAACCTTTTGAACTGTGCCATCTGTGAAGTTTCCAAAGGGTGCAGGAGTTCACAGTCCTTATCTCTAGTTTTGTAGGCCTGTAGGATATCAGACTTACGCTAGTATTACACATGTATATTCTTTTATACTTTGCCTCCCGTCTCTGACTTCTAAAGGGAAAATTCCACCAAAGAAAATGTTGCAGCAGGTCTATCTGCCATGTCTTTTTTTCCCTTTTCTGCCACCTCTTTGCTACTTACCCCACCATTCCCAACCTTGAGCAAATAGCTACTCTGTGCCAGTATTTGTGGATGCAGTCAGTAATATAAAACAAATAATTAAAGGGGCCATGAAGACTGTCATGTGGAAACCACCTATTCTTATTGTATTATGCTAAATACAATATCAAAGTCTGTATCTTTTTCTCTTGATGTTCTGCTCTTGCTCCAGTTGTCTTATAATGAAAGCCTGAACCAAACTTATGTTTCTCCTACTACCTGTAGTCCAAAGTTTGAGACGATATCAGTGATCTGAGATTGTACTTTGCTGTAGGAAGGGACATGGCTCTTCATATGACTTAATCAATTTTTTTAAAAAAAATAAATATATATATATGGAAAAAGCATAATCTAACAAGATTCTGTGACCTAATGATGGGTAAATGACTTAAAATAATGTGGAAGCTCCAGTATAGAGTTGAACCTGTGGTGCATTTGTTTGCAACATGGGCCATTTTACTGACTCTGGCTATAAAGGTCTTTGTAACTAACTTGTTGTCAAGGGGTTAAAACCACTTCTGAACAGAGAGAAATATACCTAGCTGCAAGCACGACATGGTATCTTTTAACTCATTATGTAAGAATACCATTCCAGGGAGACCTTGGGTTCTACCTACAAACCTCACATACCTGGAAATAACTCCAGGATTTAACTGACCAGGAGTATTTGTCTAGAGATTGAAGAAGACGTTACTATGTGAAAAACAGAAAGCTGAACCTAATATGGTGTACTGAATAACAAGGAGAATAAAGTTTTAGTGCGGGAGGCAGGCTTGAGGGAGAGATTACTTTCTGCTGTGGCAACTAGACTGGGAATTTAATTAAATTAGGATTTAGTCATGTAATTTCCAGTACTTCCTGATCCAGGAGATTTTTTTTTTAATTATTATTATTATTAAAAGTATTCCATTTTTTATTTAAGTTTTCAGTAGTTCTGGCTGAAACCCAGAAAAACAAAAGCATGGGGAAGGAAGTGAAAGGCAACAGTGGTCAAAGGGTTTTCATTAGTTCAGATGGATTTTTATATAGTCTAAATAATTGCAATCTGATAAGAAGCTATTAATCTGAATATAGGATGAACTTAAGGCTCTTCAGTTACAAATACATACTTCCTCTCTGCCTGTTAAAGATGTACTTTTTCTTGATTTCTATGAATGTCTTGATGTGCTTTTTAACTCTTCTAACATTCAACTTTTAATTAAAAGAAAACTCTCTAAAATTAAAGGCTTTGCTACTTTTTAAAGGCTACTGACCAAAAGACAGAGAAAAAAAGCACTTAAAATGTATCCCTGTGATTCTCAGACTGAATAGTAATAATCCTGTTTTGAAATGACAGATTTTTATAGTATAATGATTGCTTTTCAGTGAAACTGGGAAAGTGGTGACTCATTAGGAGATTCACCTTGGACTTACCTCTTTGTAACCCAACATGGTGGCAAAGTAGGGTGAGGATTTTGGGATAGACAACAAAAGAGAAGTCAGGACAGTGTCTGGTGGAAAAAGAAGGGACTTTTAATCTCAAAATCCATGAAGGCAAATTTTTAATTCACAGGATTCTGTTAAGAGTATTTAAGGAATATGCTCAACCCTTTTAAAAAGGCTGACATAACAGCTAAAAAGTCAGTAGACATAGATCTGTTAAGCCCATATCTAAATAGAAATATGGGTAAGCCAGCATAGTTCTTGGGAATAAGTGAAGTTTTTAATATAGATTTTAGTTTTAGAAATCCTTATTGGCTTTGCCATTCAGTGCTATTTTTTCTGAAAATAGTTTTCACTTCCTCTTCTGCCAGGGGAGATTCATGACCCAGCCACCGGGATGAATAAACAAGCAAATCTAAATGGGTGTAAGGAAATCTAAGCAGTAAACTGCAAGTGCATTCTGGAAGTGATTGTGCAATCTTGCTCGAAATCCCACACTCTTACCACCAGACTGTATCAGTCAATATTTGTCCAAACCTTTGTATTTGTGCATACCTCTCAAAAGGTACATAAAGAAGCACTGACACTTTGTATTTTCTTTTGGTATGAGGAGACAGACAGTCCATCACATCTTCAGGTATCTAATAATTAATTGGCATATGCAGTTTCTACAAGTTTGGTCATGTCAGTAACTCCTGTCAGTTATGCAAGTTTTAAATTAGGAGACATTTCAAAGCCATTCAAAAAAATAGCTGATTAGTTACTTGCCAGAATACATGAAAAAAATTGTAGTATCTATTCATATTCAAAGCAGAATCACTGCATCTGTAGAAACTGCTAACTCAAAGTTTAAGCTATCAGTTGCCTTTTCTGGTTATATTCAGGAAGGAAGCAAGAGGAGCTATTTCCATTGTCTTTTGTTAAAAAATAGTACTTTGTATCATTCCTAAAGCAAATTTAATTCCGAATTTGAGATGCCTATTAGGTTTCTCAGCCTAAGGGCCTGGGGAAAAAAGTCTGTTGTTTGTTCCCCCCCAGTATCCCACCTAATGCAAGATTTTCACTTTCCCAGTATTTCCTCTTTTGAAAAATGTAGTTTTTGAATGTAGTGTTCTATCCAGTAAGAGCAGCTTTATTACCTTGAACTTCTTTAGTGTCATCGGCAGTTTAGCAGAGTTTCACATCGTGCCATCTGTTTATAACCTATAATTAGGTGACAGGTATAGCATTTCTTTTTATTACAATTGATATTCCTTGTTGTATCTGGTCACAGAAATGTGCTGGACAAAGATCAACATACCATTTCATGTTTTAAATATTTACATAGAAATATCAAACAGTTTAATAGAAATTTCTGCAATCTGTATAAATAATTTAAAAGGAGTCACTGTCTTGGGAAAGTAATCACCACTTAAACCTGAACAGACCTGAACTGAACTACCTCTTTCTGATGACAAAAATGAAGGTTAATAATTTGAGAAATGTAGCTATATCTAATGCAATCTTTGGAAGTAAGAGCCTGTAAATGTGCATACTGCATAAAGAAAATCTAGTGAATTATTTCACTACGTATTTATCAAGATAATTCAGCTCGTAAAAAGGACTTAAGAAATAAAGATGTCTATATGGTTGCTTCAGTCATATCAATAGCTCACAGTTCTCATGTTGAACAAGCACTAGAAAGTTAATAATTCCATGTTTTTTGACAACAGATAATTTGTTCAAGCTTGTGAATAATTTAAATATTAGCGGGAGACTATTAAAGTGTAAGATTCCTAAATGAATACTATACCATATGTCATGGTTTTGGTGGATGTCTGTGCATGTTCTGTTATTCCTCCGTCATTCCAGCTGGTTATTGATATATTCTTTAATAGATGCAGTTTCAGACATTATCGTTTCCCAAGTGACGTTAACGATTCACAACTACTATTAAGGAAAAAATATCTATCACAGTGATTAAAACTAGCTTCCTGCTTCAATTGAACAGAGCTTGCACTGTCACAGGGGGGTGCAAGAACCACCAGAATTGTTAGGCAACATTTAGTTTTAGACATGGAGCGACTTGAGTGAGTTCCTTCTCAAATTTATTATTCAGATTCCCATTGCATGTTGTACCAGTACCAGTTTCAGGTTGCTGTTTCAGGTTGCTGGGTTAAGGACATTTTAAATTGAAAACAAAACTATTACAGAGCCTTTACAGCATGCTTGGGGGACAGACATGTTGATGATGCCCTTATGATGATCAGCTAAAAGTGGTTTTCCACTAGTAAGTAGTGAAATGTGGTTTTAGAAATCAATTAGATCTGTATCTTATGGTTTGATCTAGTCCTGTGATGGTGGCAGCTGAAAAATTCCTCTACGAGGAAAGCTAAGTGAAGTATGCTGTTGCTTCTCTTTGCACTTTAAATTTGCAAGCTGTGTCCAATTATTTGGCTTCTCCCAGGGACCTTCAGTGAGGTTAGAAGTGTCACGCAACTGACAGAAAACAAGGAACTGAATGTTCTTACTCACCATTGTAATGGGATGTGTCTGTTTTGACATCTTTTCAGCAAAGTATAATTTTGAAGCATATTCTGAATATTTTCCTATGAAATTGAAGCAGATGAAAGGATAGAAAGCCTGGTCTTTTAGTTTACAGTTGGGAAATGGACTGTTGAATTCGATCTTTCCAAAGATAAGCTGAATACCCCTATAACCCTGAGTATGTACATAAAAATAGCTAAGTAGTAGTGTCAGCAACTGCAGGTGCTGCTGGGACACAAAGTGGCAACATTTGTTGCTATCAAGCTAATATCTGAGAGATGTTTTGTGCTTGATTTTTATATCTCTATCTACAGTTTAATGGATAGAAAACTTTGTTGTCAATTCAGGGTGAAGAATGGCTTGAAAGTATGGGTTTCAGTCCTGAATTGCTATAATGGTGCTTAATTATGATGTTCAGGATAGACTGAGGGGAGGAATTTCTCATGTAATCAGAATGTGTCCATTTTCATGTGTATCTTCTTGTGTTTTTAGTGCATCTTTGTGCATTACAAGTTGGACAGATTTGTATAATTGTTGTAAAAAGTTTTGTTTTGTTTTCTGTCTCAGTGGCAGCATTTTTTAGGTGGAAATTCTTTTCAAAAAGTGGAAATACATATATTTTTTAGTGTATTGCATATAATCAGCAAGTATCGTAATCCATTTGAGGTTTACAGATCTTCATGCTCCATTGTGTCTTCCATGTGTCTTACAAGGGGGTGTACGTGCCATGGCTTGAGTAACAGCACAGTGAATGCTTCCCATGCTTACAGGAATCTTGCTAGCAGTACTAATGATGAGCTACAGATAATGCTCATACAACTTCGAAATCATAGATCCTGTTTTCCTTGCTGATGCTTTGAAGAATGTTTGTTTCAGGGATTTTTAGAGTTTAGAGGTCTAATCTTTGGTGGTACTTCGAGTTCAATTTTTGTCCTTTATTATAAATAGAAGACTTTTTAGCTCTCTTAGTCATATTGAGTGGGGTGGTGGATTTTTTTGGGTGCAAGTTTTATGATTCAGGTTGTGCTTTGCAGCAGTACTAGAAAGGTCTCTGTTGGTTATTTCAGCTTTAGTAGCAATTTTGAGGCAAAGATCACCTTGGAATTGGGTCACAGGCTACAAGCAGAGAGCTGTATTCGAGCTCACTTCTGCTGAGTCAGCTGTGTTTTATGTCTTCTAGGCGCTGCTTGTTTTAAACTTGCTAATTCTGTGGACTTATAAAAGAGCAATGTGAAACCTAGTGGTTTTGTTGTTTGGTCTTGCAGGAGGATTATGTGCCATATGGGACTATGGCAATAACTTGCAAACTGAAACCTATCTGCATTATTCCTACAATCTAGGCATTGCACCATGTCCAGTATCCTGGTTCCAGCTTGAAAAAAGACTGTGGTGGGCAGTTGATAGGGCAAATAAGTAGGAGTGATGGGTAATTCTTGTATTTATAGCCAAGATTATTCTTGCATAAATTCAGACTCTTGGACTCTTTGTCATCCATGCTTGTGAGGGAATGCAAATATATATATAGATTATCTGTCACCTTTGGATAAGGATTTGATTCAGGAATTGTTATTGTAATGTCCATTAATCAGTGAGGATGACAGGTAATGTGTGTTCTCAGGAACAAACAGCACGTGGTCTATGCAGGTGTGGGGCAGCTTGAAGTCAAAATAATTTGACAGTGGCTTCCCTCTGTAAATATATAATCAATTATTTTGTGTTACATTATGTATTTTTCTATTTACTATTATCTCTTACTATATGTTTACAACTGGTACATTTTATTGATCTACTGAAAATATACTCAAGTCATAATAATCATTATCATTGCATATTCAGTACACTTTTATAACTTCTACTTATATTCACTGTAAAAAACTGCATGTATCTCATAAATCTCCTTTACCCTTTGATGAGCTGCCATCCATGCTTAACTTGCTATCAGACTGTTATCAGTGCACACCCAAACATGCCATTACTGTGGTAAAAATATTAAGCTAGAAATATAGATGGGAAGAATGCAAAATTATTTTAATAAATGCTGGATTTTTTTTGTCTGAAGACATTGAAGTTGTATACGTATGGTATGTGAAGCAGTCCTTTGATAAGAATTTTTATGATGCTTTTCATGTTTCCTTTTCCCACACCTTAACTTTAATATCCTGAGGAAGTAGGATAGAGACAAGATCACAGCATCTGTCTGTTTATGTGTGGATAACAGCTGCTAGCTCTGTCTTGGTTAGATGCAGTATTATGCACAAAATGCAGTCTTCTATGCTGACAATCTAGGAACAAGTGTGATACTATGTAGATTGTGTTATACTTCCCACGTACCTCTTGTCTCAGGAAGTGATGGTGTATTTGCTTTAGGCTGATGCTTTTTATCTTATTCAGGCTGGTGCAAGTATCAGAGTGCATGGACAATTGCAAATATTTGATCTTTTATCCTGGACATTTTGCATACGCATATGTATTTCAGGGTATGGAATTATTCATAACGACTTCATTTGTTTTACTAATGAATAAAATGTGTGTTTGCAAAATTAGGATTCATTTTACCAGTTGAGCAATACACACTGATTGAGAAGTTAATCATAAAATATTGCTCATTGGCAACTCATACGAAAAGCAGAAAATGCTTTTAAAACTCAGTCAACCATAATTTTGCAGTATTTCCTGGACCTAACTCAAACTGGCTCCTATCCTTCCAAATACACCTCTAATCAGAATAATTCTTTTCCTTACCAAGTACCTTAGATATTTCAATAATTCTCCAGTTTTCTGGTCTTGTAAGTTAATATCTTTCTACAACACATTAATAATTTCCTAGATGTTTCAGCTATATGAAAGTTGCCTTGTGTAATATTGATACATTAAACTAGTCATTCTTTCCTTATTCTGACATGAACTAGTGCCTTGTTTGCCTTTTTTTATTGTTACTCTGCAATAAACTGACAATTTCAGTATTTTCACGTTTACCCCCATATCAGTTTCCTGGAGATTGTATTTAATTTGATATGATTATCATGTGCTACCTTAATCTCAGAGTTTTTCCCACCCCTTCAGCTTTTACCCCATCTTCAAAGCTCTATTTATCCAGTCTCTGCTGTGATTTAGCTAGGCAATTTAAAACTATTTATGCTAATGCAAGCGGGACTTAAAAATGTTTCACATTATTAAATTCAAATAGCACGGATATAGGATGGCAGGATTAATTTAGCAGGTGAGCAGTAGTGGTGCAAGGGTGGAGATTTAGCACAGATGGATGGTTACAATAAGGTCAGACACCTAAGGAAAGCAGGGAGGAGAGTAGCTGGTTGGGAACTAGGAGTATATCATTGATTTACAAGGCAGGGAATGCTGGCTGGAAAAGGAGGTCTGGAAGAGGTGGGAGCCTCGATTCGAAACTTAGAGATTTGTATCAGATGAAAAGACGCTGGCAAAAGATGACCTTGGATTAAAATAGTCTAAGAGAAACAAGAGAGGACGCTTGTTAGATATAAACAGAGGAGGAAGGCAAGTGACACACAACTTGCAGTACCAAGGGATTCAGCTCCCTAACTGTGGTGGCTCCTGACACCAAGCACTTAGAGTTCAGCCTCGCCAGACGACTGTGAAATCCTGACCACATTGAAGTCAATCTGGCCTGTGTTGAGGTCAACAGAGCAGAGATTTTGTATTTCACTGTGGTTGTTACTTTCTTCTTTCATTTTGCCAGCTTTTTTTCACCCAGCTTCCCTTGCTTTCTTCTAAAGAAAAAATAAATATATATATGTACTCTTGCTGCCAGAAGACAGAAGAGTTCTAGGTGTGTGCTTTTTGTGTTGGGATAAACATTTTTCCTCAAATTGTTAAGTAGCAGTATTATTTCTTGACAAGCCAAACTGCAGCTCCTTCACAGCACTTTAAATCAAAGGAAGCTGTCTTTAAAAGAAATAATAATGTATATCTTTAAAGGCAACTGAAAGGCATTAACCTGTTTAAAAAAGAAAAGACAAAATACAGCTACAACTTGTTGTATGATAGTACTGAAAGAATAGTACTAAAATAGTACATAGTAACAGTACTAAAAGAATATTAGTGACATTTTGAGCTTTTGAGCATATCAGGTAAATCTTACTATTTTGATGTTGTATCTCTAGCATGTCCTTTTTTATAAATACATATATGTATTTATAGAAACTAGTGCTTTGAGAAGAAAATGGTCTGATGTAGAAATGATGCTAGTATTTAAGCTTCTGGAAGATAGAGTTTCAATAAATATATAAATTAGTATTTAGAAACAAAATAGACACAGTTTAGTGAATACGCAGATTCATACATCTGGTCCAATAGATACACTGGTTTCTCCTTTAGAATAAAATTAAATTTTCTCCAGCATTGTTATGTTTTTGATGATACTAGGATGGGCTGTCTCTGTCAAACTTGAGACAATGGATTTGGTTTGTGAAATTAAATTTCTTTTATTATCTCATATTTATATTTGTTCTGTTGTTCATCACAAAAGCAAAAGAGAAGCAAGGGGTCATCACTTTCTTACATATCTCAGTTCATCTCTGCTGCTACGCTTAACATAATTCCTCCTTACAGATCATGTGTTTCTTTAGTGTTTTCAGTCTTTTTCGACAGCTTATTCAATACGTCAAAATATTTTGGTGTGTCTTAAGCAGTGCAGCCACATACTCCCATGGTGTTTATACTGTATAGCAAAGATGAAAAGCTTGACATACATTTAAATGTGCCGCTTTATGTCCATGTTTCTATTTATTCAGCATTATATACTTCCTTCAAATAGTCACTCTTGCTTTGTGCTTTCTTACCATTGCATTTAATTTTTGTCGGTTTGCAAATTAAGTGGAAGATGTAACAGGGTATTGAATATGACCATGGAAAACAGGAGTTCCTCTTCCCTGGTAATCTGCAGATATCTCATTTATTATTTGAAGAAAGAGGTGACAAAAGTAAGAGATTTTTCCGTGTGAATATGAAAAAGAAATTAAGGAACATTGACAGATCAGAGTGTGGTTTTAGATCCACAAGCACTGTGGTGACAAGTGTAAGCATTTTCTCAATGCTTTTTATAAAAGCATGGTTATACCATATTTATCAGGCCAGATCCAGAGCCGCATTAATCTGTCCTTCCTCTACTGCCTTCAAATGAAACATGACAGTTAAAAAGGTTAGGATTCAGCAAGTGCTATTCATTTCATGTTCATACTGTTTGTTGTTTTGTCACAAATAAAGTTGCTGTGTACTGTTCATATTTACAAAGGTATTTTTTGTATAAAATAGATTTTGAAAACGTGGGTTCTCAGGTTAGTTTAGTGTGTACACGTTAACAATGTATTTATAAACCAAAGTGTATTTTTCTTGACACCTAAGTAACAGGTTGGGAGGCTGGTAGGAAAGAAAGAAACCACAAAGCCTGTGTGACTGTATATGTTAGTTATTTGGTTTACAAATTTTCTTCTGCTGAGTATGTTCTTTATTAAATAAATATTAATAAATGTTTAAACATACTGTAATGGTGAACATAGATGTTATCCATAACAAATATAATGATTTTATAGTTTGCTAAATATTTTCAGATAACTTTCCAGTAGGGAAAACCCAACTGAAATGAGAGGTAAATCTGAAGGCAGTAATAAGTCATGTAATTTACAGGATTGACTGTAAAACTGAGACTATCATTGTAGGATAGATAAAAAAAGTGAAAGAAAAGAGAAAATAATACATAACTAAAAAACAAGACACGCTGAGCCCTTCATAAAAAATAAAACAACTTAAACCATCCAGTCATCCGTTTAATAAACCCTGTTTCAGCATTTCTCTTTATCATGAAATATATAATTACTGTATAAGTGCAGGTATTACAAAGGAATCAGCATCTTAATGCATTTTCAAATCTAGAACTCTAGTCATTCAAAATGCCTGTCTGCCAAAAGTGTAATTACACCTGGGAGCAATAGTATGTCTTTAGAAAAGTCGTTTCATACAAGGTTTCTTAGTGGGGCCATCTATGTACATCTGCAAAACAAAACACATTGCAGGTGTAGCCTGAGGTGACATTCTCTACTGGATTACAAGAGGGTTACACCATTGCAGCTCCTCAGCAAAGGGACCAGAGGCAATATTCTACACATGGCAATATAACTTAGAAATAACTTAGATTAAATCCTAGAAAGTTTATAAAACCAATTTAGAGTGTCTCCTTGCTTCTTGCTTTTCCCTTATTTTTAATTTTATTTAGTCTGAGAACTGTTCGTGCTCAAATATTGTTCATACATTTTTTTACTATTATCTATAATGATTTTAGAAAGAAAATCTCAAAATAGAAGCTAGCCATTTTATTTCTCAGCAAATGTCAATTTGATTTGTTTTCTTCCCTTGAGATTCAGGTAAATTGTATATTTTCACAAAATATTTATGTTTATATATTAATGTGACAAAAGTCAGAAAAACTCTGCTTTTTAAAAGTCCCCATATTTAAATATATGTATAGAATTAAAAAAAAATAATATGATGTTTAAACTATTCTTGAGTTACTTAGCTATCTTTGTATCAGGTTAACAGAATTAATGCCTGTATAACACCTGTATACGTGTAAAATTTGGAATCCCAAAATTCTCTCAGTGATACTTTACTGCTTTAAATGAAGGCCTCATGAAAATGCTTTAAAGCTATTTTTCCTTTCTTACATTCCCATCTTTTACTCAAAGAACAGGAAATAAAAATTAGTGCATATTTCTGAAATATTTTTCTTTCTGGATTGTTTATTTCATATTACACTGTATGAATGTACTTTTATCAATTTATGAACAATAAATGTTCATGAATAGATTTCTATATTGGAAGAAAAGCTTTTTGCAATATGTAACATTTTCCTTGCTTACATGTTTTGTCAGAAATCAGCAAAGTCATTGTGTCATTCCTCACTTATTTCCAGTAAGATTCTTCTGGTTATTGCCGCATACTAAAATAGTTTAATTTCCTCCATAACTAGTTGAACGCTATTTCTGGAGTCAGAATTTCCTTTCTATTTTCAGCAAGATTCATTAGTTTAATCAAGGTTGTAATTATTTGATGGATTTAGTTTTTTAAAAAATTATTACCATTTAGAAGAGGTAGACTACAAAACTGAGAGAAAAGATTATAATCTTATTGTCATGCAACGTTATGAGCTCCATAATTTAGACCATAAGTAAAAAAATTAATTTAGAAGAAATTTTCAGAGCTATAAAAAAGTAACCATATATTGATATAGTACTTAAATATATTATCATACCTATATCAATATATTTTAGAAACTTTTAGAATGTAAATTATTAAACATATTTTTAATACTATTAAATGCTAAAGTACACTTGTGAAAATGTTTTAAAAAGTAACAGTATTTTGAACTTAATACAAAAATGAATTAAAGATTTGTTCCTCATCAGAAATAAATCTCTAAGGTAACTAATTGCAGTGAGTTGAACCCTATTTGCACCATTAAATGACACATTTTATTCTTTTTCATGGCATGTCACCCATGCTGCAGATAGAAGCTTTAGAATGTATGCAAAATCATAATTCTTTATACCTAACAACTGGAGGTTAACCACTTGCAGAAATTTTGCCTTTTTTTTTTTTTAATGGAAAAAGAAAAGTATATTCCCTTTAATGCCAACAAGATCCTTGTCTTATTACAAATAAATTAATTGCTGAATTCTAATAGAAGCATTTATCATGAGAAAGTGTCTGTCCTGGTGAGCGTTTATAAATCATGCTATTAAGATGAATAGTATACTCAGATTACTCTCAAATATTTAAAATGTTGTACCACTAAATTCTTGACTTCGTTTCTCTATCTTGGTTTTGTTTGCTGCTCAGGTCCGGTATTGTGGCAGTAGAGGTGAGGATTTGGTACTTGGAGTCAAGTAAAATGATGTCAAGTCACATGTTCTGAATGAGTACATAATTCACAAATCCATTACGGTTGTATATGATGTCAGATTAAAAAAAATAATTTGCTTTGTTTTTCTCAGTCTAATTAATAATTGATGTACCTTACCCTATAGAAGTATATTAAAAATGTATTGTGAATGGCAGAAGTAATTACAGGCTTACGAACATGTCACCATAGTTGAAGATTTATTTGCATTTTATTTTTTATTTCTGTTCCTTGTGTTTTTGTAACTTGGGTGTAAACTATTACTGGATGGTAGGTCTTCCAACAGAAGGTTTCTCAAACAGAACAGTTTGTGAGAAAGTAATATGTAAAAAGGCACAGAAATATTTTATTTATTTCCTTATGAAACACTTGGCTACAGCCTGGTTCATTGGCTTAAAGACACGAAAATTTGCTGAAACGTGCCTATATGTTTTCCTGCAGATGCAACACTTGTCAGAGTGCTAAGCATTGCACATGGGTGCGTTAGTCTTTGGCATTTCCAATGACAGCCCTGAGTTGTGCTATTTAGAAGCTTCCTTTACTCCTGGGTGGGAATCTGCTGTGGAGCAGTAGTTGTGGAAAGCGTCTGTGCTAGGGCAGGTCTCAAAACCAGTACTGTCTATCAGAGTGGACTTCAGATTTAAAGGAACTTCAGGAAACGATTTAGAATAGACACAGGGAAGGAAATGTCATGCTCTCTTGCAATAGATTTACGAGGCTATATGTATGATTGCTAATGACTGTAATCTCCTCGAGCATATATTGTCGGGAGGCAATTACCAGATCTCATTAACTTGTCTTTGCACATAGTATGATGAATTTCAAAGGATCGTATCAGGAGAGTGAGTCAGGGGCTCAGACTACTCCAGGTCCTTTGGGAGGGGTTATGCCTATGGAGCTAAACTGAAAGCAAAGCAGCACACCTCAATGCACATGAAATCATTTTCTCACAGCTATCCTTTTGTTCTCTAATGAAGGTTTTAATGTAGGTAGAGATTTATGTGTTTCAGTTACATGGGGATTCATTCAGTTAGATAGTGGAATTTTTGATTAGATTAGAATGTTTGTTCTTTAGGGAAAAATTATTCATGGAGATTTAAAAGGTAGTTTCCTTATTTTCAAGACTTAACTTTCATTTTCCTGCTATATACTTTTTTTCTAAATAAGTGTCATGCATTTCAGTTCCCTTTGAGTCTTATTTAGGATGGCCTCTCTAATGATACCTTTATAGCTCTTGTCTAATGACAGATGTGCGCAGTAGATGTGAAATAATTCTGATAATGTTAGCTGAACTTTGGAGGACTTTGAAGAAGTAAAAACAATTAAAATTATGGATTGAGTAAACAGAGGCTCATCCAATTCCAGAATTGTCTCTGTAACAGAGAAAAGCTTGACCATATTAAATTGTTTATTGAAATGCTTATGGGCTTTGAAGTCCAGATTTTCACCCCAAGATTTCAGTAGAAGTACAAGCTGAATTACACAATGTTATGAAGAGTTATTATGGAGATGGCTGGAAAAATGACTTTGCATAGATTTGTATGGAAAAAAACCACTGTATACAAAGAGTTAATGAGAGGTAAACTGGAGAAAAGGGACAACTCAGAAATTACCAAAATATTTCTTTTTTTAAATAATCTGTACTTCCTATGATTGTACATTATGGTTTAAATAGCTATGGTTTAAATATGAGTTATTCATGTTTTTGTGATAAAGTAGTTGTAACCTAAAACAGTTAATGAGGTATTTGGAACAGTGCACAATTTCTTTTGTCAGTAAATAACTCATCCAAGGTACTTTTTTAGTTAAGTGAAACCATTCATATATCTGTATCACCTCCTGGGAATAGCTTGGTCTGGGAGAAATGGGAGGGGGAAAAAAATAACGTGCAATATTTTTTTAAATTTAAATATCTTTATTTGAGTAGCCCTCATTGTCCTAAAGATTTGAGGCTTTTCACTTAGTTCCAGGGTTACGTATGAACTTGCACCAGATTGCAGATATTCAGATGGTACTTCGTTTGTGGTAGTTTTATGATGTGTGTGTGTATCCACAAATAGATATTTTTTTTTTATACAAATGCAATGCAAAACAGTGTTCTTTCATTTTTACAAAAATGAGTAGGTGATAAGAACAGGTTGAATAACAGGATCATTTCAAACTCATTTTCTGTAGGAATATAAGCTTTCCATTACAGCAGACTATTGGTCTACCTACTCTTATAGTTTAAGTGTCAGATACCTCAGAGAAAAAAAAGTATAAAACTTTGTAATGAATTAAGTCAAATTAGTGTTTTCTGGGTCTACTTTCTTCCTAACCACAGCAATTAGTACAAGTCTTAGGCTCATGAAGCATGAGCATTTAATTACTCATAGTTTTATATCTAACCTAGAGTTTCTTTGGATACTTAAACACACAATGTTGTATGTATGTGTAAATGTATGATGACTTTTAAAGGCATTGTATACTTGGCCTTCTCACTACCCTTTAAACTCAAGGGATTGTATAACATGGTTAGAACTATATTTTTTTTTAAATTGAAAATTGCATTCTATTTTCACTTTCTTTGTATTCTCCTTCTGTGATAAAAGATAAAGAACATGCACATGACATTCTTTGGGTACAATGGTATAATTTGATGTACTTTCATGTGCTGTACCTATACACCAAACAAATCATTCACTTTTTTTCTTTTCTAAGTATTTTTGCCTTTTAATTAATCTGTAACATTTCTAAGATGGTGAGACAAAACTAAGAAATTAAATTCTTACTTTTCAAGACTATTTTTGTCTATGTAGAAGTTTGGCTATTATTCTGAAACTAATAATCTCTCTAGAAAGTGTATTCTAATTGCTATTATGATGTTAATGGGTTGAGAATTGTTTTCTAAATGTTTATTTAATTGAAGTTGTGCAAGTATCTGAATCAGTTGTGTATTTTAAGTGTGTACAGTACCACAATTTCCTATAGTGTCTCTTTTTTTCATGTAGTCTCATTACACAGATCTCTGTTGGACTGCACAGTCTTACAGTTTGCCTTCTTTTTAGACTTTGTTCTATATTTCTACTGGGGAAAAAAAAATCCAAGACAGTACCAGTTTCTTGTCTTGTTATTGAATGCATAAACATTTTATACTACCCATTCCTCTCAAAAGAGTTACTATACTGAGAGAGATAGATTAGTTCATTTTCTGCAATTTGACAGCAAATTTGGAAAAAAAAAAAAAGGCATATTGAGGCTCAAATGCACAAGTGCTATTCGTAGATAGCTAAGTCCATTGCATGCCTGCATGGGAACGTGCAGACACAGCAAAGGGATAGGAAAGGATTCTGTTGATTCCAACTGGCTGACTATGTAGAAAACATTACTGCATTTCCAATTAGTTGTTTTGGCTTTTTTTAAAGCGAGGGTTTTGTGTAAACATTTTATACTACCCATTCCTCTCAAAAGAGTTACTATACTGAGAGAGATAGATTAGTTCATTTTCTGCAATTTGACAGCAAATTTGGAAAAAAAAAAAAAGGCATATTGAGGCTCAAATGCACAAGTGCTATTCGTAGATAGCTAAGTCCATTGCATGCCTGCATGGGAACGTGCAGACACAGCAAAGGGATAGGAAAGGATTCTGTTGATTCCAACTGGCTGACTATGTAGAAAACATTACTGCATTTCCAATTAGTTGTTTTGGCTTTTTTTAAAGCGAGGGTTTTGTGTTTGTGTTTTTTTGTTTGGTTTCATTATGGAATAAGTGTTTTCTCTTCCTAATTAATCTCTAGATAATTAATTGCTAAAGAATTCCAGACAAGATAGACCCTGGGGAACTAATATGAAGGCTCACAGAAAAGTTACTTTTCTTGCCAGGCTTCAAATATGAATCTGAATGAGAGCATAAAAATTGCTTCTTATACTGCACACACAGACAAAATTGTATATATCATCAGGACTCAAGACATGCAACCACTTTCTACATCTTAACAGTGAACTAAATAAGCTGTGTCTTGCATGTATTCATTCATACAGAGCCTACAGAATCTGAAAGCTTAAAAGTCAGGGTAAAAAGTCTCTCTTTTGACCATGTTTCTTTAATTCAGACTAATCTCAAGGGCTAAGGAGCTCACAGTTTCCACTAGAAGTGTCCTTGTTATTGTCTTGGCCTTTTCCAAAAACTGCACTCAACTTTTGAAGTAGTTTTTAGTAGGGAAAACTCACAGGTATTCACTTGTATCTTTTTGAATTTTTAGTTTTGTCACTGGCAATAAAATGTATGTAAGATATGGAAACATTGGGGACCATTTTGATAAGAACGCGCACATCTTGGATAAGTTTCCTTTATCTCTTTCAAACACTATTGCATTGAGATGAAATGCATTTATTAAGTAGTTTTTTCTGTAATATATTCTACATAAGTAGAATTTTCGATTGAATATAAATGTTTGAATACCAAGTGTTAATATAATTAATATAAATAAGCAAACATATGTGTACTATACAGAAGGTTGAAAATTCTGTCCTTGTAACCCATGTTTCCCTAAATGGAAACTCTTTACAGAAATAATTTTGCTGACAGTCCTACCTTTTTTTTTTTTTTTGAGTATTTTTGAAGGTCCAGTGTGGAATTTTAGGGGAAAAGGAGGAAAGAAGGGCTGTCAGGCTTTGTAATTACGGCAGGTTTTATGACGTCTTACAAAGAATGCATCCTACAGCCCAACTCCTTTCAGCACTGTCAGAACTTCCACTAAAAGCTGGCGTTTTATTAAACCATTAGATACTGAACCAATCTCAGGCAGAGTCCATCAGTCTTAGCATCTGTGGAGATACTCCAAGGTGCAAGCTGTTCAGTGAAGTGGTCTTCACAAATGCTTCTATGATTTAACAGCATTTTATTAAAAGTTTCCCAGAATTTTGCGTAATTCTTCAAACAGAGCATGTGGGAATAGGAGCATGTAAAAAAAATAAGCTTTGTCCAAAGTTATTTAAGCTGTCAGTGTTTTCACTTCAGCGACAGAGGACAAGAGGTAAGAAAGCTTCCTAAAATAATGGTAGAGCATCCTATGTTTCACTTAAGAGTCCTGTCTATGTCCAGGAAAGCAACAATTCCACCCACCTCTGGCTTCTTTGCCCACTTCTCACTCTGTTTATCACTGATAGCAGACAAAGAAAAAATGTCTTATTCCTTGTCTTTGTATAATGTATGAGCTCAGGAGGAGCTGATCACAAATCTTTCCTGAATCACTTAAACAGTGTTAGTACTATCCTGAAAAAAGCAGTCTCAGTTAATTTGCTACAGTGATTAAGTTGTTTACGTTTGAACACACCGTCCGTCTTCTGTTAGGTCTTTTAGAGCTAAAGCACAACCTGGAACTGTAGGATTAAAGATGAACTAGATGAACTAGAAGGATTAAAGATGAAGTTGTACATTCAAAACATGGTTAGTAGCCTAGTAAATACACATCTACAAGCCTAAGTCTTTCGATATGTTCATGAAATGTGCATAAAGCTCCCATGGGGATGAGACAGTAAGGCTATCATGGCAGGGTGATAAAGTTTCTTGTAAGGTTGCTGGAGCGGTCACCTACGATCTGCATGAGACTAGCAGAGACAACAGAGAAAGCAGAGCAAAGGTGTCGCTCTGGGAGAGCGGGATGTGCAGGAGGGGGAAATCTTCTTTTCTTCTGAAAGCATTTTGAAATCCCCCCTGACCTTTCTGAACCCTCACTTTCTCCTGGCATCCTACTGATCCAGGTATTGTATCATCCTTAGGATTAGCTCTGTCATTTCTGCAAAATTGAATTTTTACCCTCTTCAAAGCCTGAACAACATTGTGACAAAAATTAAATTCTGCCTACACTGCTGAGAAACCATGAGCTAAATCTACAAAGATTGTGCTCCTCAGATGTGAGGAACAGAAGAACAGGCCTTTAACTAGATCTCTTTCATATTATGTGAGTGCATCAACTACTAGCCTTTCTGTTTCCTTTTTTTCTGGTTTATTGAGGGGGAAAAAGATAATCCACTGAAACAGTGCCTGTAGGATGGCTTTGGGCTTCAATTTTACATGAAACAGGACCATCCCTGAAATATCGCTGAAGGTTTGTGGGATGAGTATCAGTACACACTGAAAAGAGGGATATCTATTTTGGTACTGATGCATAGGTTTTTTATCTTAGGTTAAGAAATATATTTGCTGAAGGTTTTATTACTAGCCATCATTAGTGTACTTTGCTCATTCTATGAAATCCCATTTGAATTCTGCTGACTGGACTTTTCACATGGGTACGAACCAAATTGTGTTTGACATAAAATTTATCTGGATGAAGTGTTTTAAATTATGTCAGTGAGCCTAATGAACAAAACTTAATGGGTCACTTGAGGCTTTATTAAGTTGAGTACATCCAAACAGATTTGCTTTTCAGGATTCAGCCTTTTATAAAACTGTTGATTTGAATTCACTAGGAAGTTTGGCAAATTCTTTTAAAAAAGACCTCATCTTTTCTACTGGAAAATAAAACCTTGGCAGGTCTGTGTAGAAACAAGTCACTTAGCAGATGATGCAATGTCAATGTTTAAGACTTAGAGGGTATACATGCAATAGGCGTAGCAGTATCTTTACATTTTGAACAGATCCTTTTTCTTTCTTACATCATTTTCCAGATGATAAAACTGGACATAGAAATTTAATACTTTGTAATTTGTGTAGGTTCTGAAAAACCAAGAAACATGTTGAATCATTATGTCCTAAACTATTTGTTTTGGTATTAGGTGACAATGCGACGCAACTTCTTAAGTCTTTGAATATGAGGAAAAATTTGGCACTGTTTAACTTAAATAAAACATCAAGAAGTATGTAGTGGTCTTAAGAGCGTAACAGCCTGTTTTAAAGAAGAAAGTTGTAATGTCTTTCCTGTGGCCAAAGAGTAAGAAAATTTAGAATTAGGAAGAGTATTTTTAATGGCATGGGTAGTAAGCAAACTCTTCAGAGATGTGTAGTCTTTTTCTTTAGAGGCCACTGAACACTGTCTGGACTGACTGGAATATTTTCTAGGAATAGCAGAAGCAGAGATGTATTTCCCCTGGGGCAGGGCGACAGAACTTCTTCAGGTTCTTTCTAGTCTTGTGATTCATGTTATTGTCTGCCAAATTATTAATAATTAGCATTTACAAAATATATTACAGAATGCCATAAACTCACAGAAACTTGTATAAATGGCTAACAAATATCAGGCAACTATAAGAAGAATAAATGTTTTATTCTTAAGGTACCATACCATTATGCATAATTGGCCAACTAACAATGGGAATAATTATCCAGTGCAAAAGCGATAAAAAAGTTTGGATGCATAGGTTAGTCTGAGGTAGCACTAAGTGGTTTATTTTCAAGATCTATTGTTAGTGCTGTGATTAAAATAAATTATTTCAGAAGATGTCTTCTTGGAGTTGGGATATTGGGAATTTGTGCTGAAGTACAGGCTGCTGTGAAAATAACTGTGTAGGGAAGCTCTTACTGGGTGATTCCTAATGCACATCTGACATTCTTGAAGGTCATTAGCAATAATATAACTTCTAAAAGGGTATGTTATGAAATGCACCGAATAGTAGCTAAGTCCTGATTCTGAACAAGTGAGAGATTTCACCTCCCAAAAAGCAGTGTGTTTTCATGTCACATATAAGATGCAACTCTTGAAAACTCAGGTTTGAATCCACGTTCATTGGGAGGAATAAAAAACCTGTAAGTGATTACAATGGTAAAAGACTAAGTGACAGTAAAGTATTTTGGAAAATGCCTAAGACCTTTTTTCTCTTAAGCCAGCTGTACATGACTGTACAAAGACTATAAGTGAAGATAACGCATAGATTTATAATAAATTGTGATTATGCAATAGCACATGACCTCAGTATTATTTACTATCTGAATGTCTTTTTCTGTATTAAAACTTTAAGTACGTTTGAACATACATTCATGTTTCAAGTGTGTTCTTATGAGATGTTTTTTGTCCAGAAAAAGATTAAAGGAGCAGACAGAACCTAGATTGATGCAGAGTAACGGATTAGAGGAGACTCTCAGGAAGGAATTGTATCAAGAAACTGTATTATTAAAAACTCTCTTGATTTTTTTGTTAAATTTTATTTTAAGAGGTATAGCGTTTCAGGCTTTTCCCTCCTGTACCAGTTAAAAGTTTAATACCATCAAAAAATTTTATGCTTCCTTACAGCAGATACATTAAGGACAATATTTGATGGGGTACATTGAGCATGCTATTGTAGTCTCTCTAAATGCTGCTTAGGTTTTGATAAATGGAAGTGGCCTCTGAAGACTGCTACAAAAAAAACCCCACAAAACACTCCTCACACAAGGAGGTCAATTACCATTCACCGTGATGCTCTTTGCCCTGAGAAACGGTCCGTAACTCTTCAGCCTTTGATGAATATGGTCTTAGGAGACTGACTTGCAGTGAATGTTTTGTTTATTTACACAGTATTAGTCTTTTCCAAAACCTGTTAAACGACCATTAACCTGATATGGATAAAGCTATTTCAAAAGTGAAAAATATTTTAGATTAACATGTAAGAGAAATCGTGGTTTCTTAGCCAATTAAATTCACTTCTGTTGGCAATCCAGAATATTAATGTCAAGACACTTGCTTTCATTCAATTTTTTGTGATCTTGAGGCTTTAATTCTCTTTAAAAGAAAATACTGGGGAAAAAAGTAGAAATATAACCATGAAAAGGATGTTGCAATGATTTGAGAGGCTATTTATGAAGAAGGAATTAATGTTTCTGAATTAGAGGTGATGGTGGGTACAGACTGAATTAGAACAAACATGTTTTATTTCCCAAAACTTCCTGAAAGTAATAAACTTTAGGCTTATGACACGGATTTCAATGTAAAGTTTGTTAAACTTCCAGATGTTGCTAACAAATGGAATTGCAAAATGAAGTTTGTTTGCCTTAGATTGATGCAGATGAGTACATTGGTCTTGGATGAACCTAAAGTGCACACAAAGCAGAAAAATGTAGGAAAGTTGTTAGCATGAACCTTGTGTTGTGACTTTTTTGTTTCTTGTGGTTATTATCCAAGTCTGTGCTGTTTCATCTTGCCTTGAGCTCTGTGTTGCCACGTGTAAACTACTTCACACTACCACACCACCCTGTTTAAATCTAGCTGAGTTATCTTTACAACACGTTGTATATCCTATGAAGCAGAGAAGCTTGGCAGTCTGGAACTTGGATTCATGTCCTTGGTCTTTGCCCATGCTGGTTTTTTTTGTTTTGTTTGGGAGATCTTTTGGTTTGGTGTTTTTTTTGTGTGTGTAGGGTTTGTTTGGGTTTTTTTTTTTTTCCTTAGGAAAAAATACTCTGTAAATAAGTATCTCTAAAGATGTGATGGTTTACAGTTTTTTCAGAAGTTAGCATTTTAAGTTACATGCTTGAATGCCACTTTTGCATTACGCCTCCATACCTCATACTTTTCCCAGCCTGCTGTTGGAGAATGCAGGGCTCCAGTGCAGTTTACCTGGGTCATGTGGTTCTCATCTCTCTGTTAATTCTGGTGTGTCACATAGATATACATTTACTTTTGTGAACTTGGCCCTGCTGTGCTTCTGTAAAATGAGGTTCCTGTCTGCTGTAATACATTGAAGCTAAGGTCTGCCTTTCATCTGGCAGTAACTGCCTGTATATCATAGAAAAGCTGATTTTTTGTTCTGGTTCTTGTTGGGCACTTGGTATGCCTGAAAAATCTTACCTCTATGCAGTGAATAATGAAATCTTCCATTATTATTTTTTTTTTATGTTTTGCTTGTATCAGGTTTTGCCATTGATAGAAAAAAATCACTTTGGATAAGCAGCCTCTCAGCATCTATCTCACTGGTTTCTCATGAGGATAGAATGAACAGACTCTCATGTAAAAGTGTACATGCAGACGATCTTTAAAGACAGTTTTAGACAGGCAGATAATTAGGTGCTTGCTATCAGCCAGTTCTTTCTCCCTCTCTGCAACTCTGAAAATTAATCTCAGGAGGAAAATCACACTTCTGACAAGAACATAGTCTTAAAAATAAATTTTAAAACAGTGAATCAGCATTTCTGGCTCTGAGATGTCATTACCACTCCACAAAGGTCATAATTATACACATTTTTTTCAGCTTATTTTAAAATCAAGGAGAAAAAAACCCACCTAACCATCTATGCCTGGTGTTGGAGGATTGTGAACTGGTGCCATTTAATCATATCATTGTAGGATACTTTTGTGGTATTTTCTGTTCTAGCTATTTTGATCAACAATAGAGCTGATATAATTACAGCTAGTTATCAACAATAGAAAAATATACTGTTTTAAAAAGGAGGTTGTAATTTAGAAAAAGTAATTTTCATATGCTCTGCTGAGGTACTGCAAAAAAATCTGTGGGTTTTTTTTACTGAGTAATGATTTAAAATAATTTACCTGATAATTTTTTTTATGTATAGGTCTAATAACACTCCTACTTTCCAAAGGCATTAAAAGGTACAGTGAGTTTTCTATAGTCACCAGTAAATAAGATTTTGCATAATAATATTATTGAAGAAAGTAATAATTACTTTCTGAAGTAATTATTTTCTGTAGTAATAATTATAGCTCTTTTTTCGTTTTGTTTAAATGTACAACTTTTTAGTACTTCAGTGACTTTTACTGGTAAAATGTCAGGGAACATAGCTACTTTTTCAGACAGTAGATTTTTCATGCAACATAGGCAACATGTAAGTGTTTCAATCAGTTATTTTGGATGATGTGTAAAGCATGATGTTTGTGGTGGATTTTATTTTCTGTTTTATTTTGATCAAAGTAAAATGGAAAGATGACCCATTATGCAATGCAGTGCCAGATGGCACGGCACTAAAACTGAGCCTGATCTGCCATCTGTAAAGGTGAGCGCTAACAATTCTGGAAGGCTGGAAAGCTCATGCAATTGGAAATGGGTTTGAAGCATTTTACTTTTAGGTCACCAATTCACAGCTGATACAGCTGGGTAATAACCGAAAGCTATCACCATGTTATGGAAGGCTGCTGTCTTAATAAAACACTGCTATAGTACTGGATCAGACAACAAGGACAAATAACCATATCACAATCCAGTTTTCAAGTATCAGTAAGTAGCAGCATCCCTTCATGCCAAGCTTTGGATGGGAGCGGGCTGAACGACCTTTACTTCGCAAAGGTTCTTCTAACAGGAATGGATTAAATGGAAGAGTAAAGCACCAGGGAAGAAAACCCTATCCATTCTGGGAAAGCAAACCGATTAGTCAGTAGACAGTACTTTAAGTCATGAGTTATTTTTCCTCTTCTGAGAACACTTACACATTTTCCCCTTAGGTCTGAATGATTTTGATTTGCCTTGGCTCACAGTTAAGCAACTTCATTTACAAAGAGCTGCCAATAAAGTATTTGCAAAATGACTAGCAATAAAGAAAGCCAGTTATAAACGTGCCGCAAGCATTTCTTGAATGTTTCCACTCCAGGCGGCAGACAGGCATGAACTGCTATTCTGAACACTAGTCCTGTATCTTCACAAAACCCATCTCTGCGCACCTGATCAAAGCCTGTATTTAGGGTGACAAGAAATGGCTATTAAGCCAGCTAGTACATGGCATCACAGGTTAATGTTTAAAAAAACCCACAAACCCAAGCAACATCCCCTGCCCCATTCTACATATGAAGGGTGCCCTGCTTTTTGTAATGCTTGGAAAAAACTCAAATAAATAAAGTATGGCCTAGGCAGCTTCTGATTTTGCTTATGGGTTTAGCACAATTTTTTTTTTCTGTGATGTAACAATCTAGGGAAGATTCCTGATCAAAGAAAATGGGTCCAAATGGGTTTTGATTTTAGGGTTTTGTTTGTTTGTTAAACCTTTGTGTTAGCATAGGTTAAACATTAATATCGTATTCTAATCTATAGAAATCCTAGTACACAATGGTGACTATTTCTATGGCCTTCTAAACTTTTTGTTCTAGTTGTTTGCATGTTCTTGGTCACCCTGGACCCCAAGTGTCCCTGGGGTATGTGAGTATGATCCAGCATGTCCTGACGAACATGTGGCTGTCAGGAGGCTGCTCTGGGCCCTGAGAGACAGCTGTTTTTCAGCCCATTAGCTCTGGAGAGAGGATCCTGTCTGCTCCGTGTCACTTGTGTCAAAAACCAGCTATCCCAGGTCCCCAGTTAACTCTGCACAGAGATATCAGATTTGAAATGGGCTCACTCTATGTACTTTTTTTTTTTAAAATATATGTACACAGACACACACACATGTATTTCTATAAAAGGACTCGATATCTATCTATTCAGGCTGACTGCTTGTACGTTGCATAGCAGTCGCTGCCTCTTTGGAAGCTTGAACTACAAATTTCTCTCTCTTGTCCTTTTATACAGCCCGGACAAAGTCCTTGCCAAAAGCTAGCCTCATGAATAAAAATTTCCTAGAAGCACAGAAAAATAAATTAAATAATAACTGAGGACCATTATGATTTCAAGAATAAGTGGCTTGATGGTTAGGAATTATTTCAAATTTATTACTTTTTTAGTTCTTTGGTAGATGTTATCTAGACAATGATAAAAGAAAACTGCATGATGTAGTTAGGGTATGTGGTTTATGGTGGGGAAAAAACCTACTTTATTTAGAATGAAAGACATTAGAGAAATATCTCAGTCTTCATAAATCAATATTTTTACAACACATATATTTTTGCTTATCTTTTCTTTCTTTCCTAGTAAATTTTGAGGTTTGCCGTTCTGCCTGGCCAGAACAAATGTTCTTGTTGTATGCCTTGCATGCCTATACTAGAATTAGATGATTTGTTCAAGGCTCAGATTTGATTGTATACCTGTAGAAGTAAACCAAAAATACTACTGGAATTGAGACCAAAATGTTTCTAATTGCCAGGAGAAGGGCAGCTCTAAGACTGCATAATGAAGGAGTTTCTTTTTCTGAATGCAGCCTTAAATACTTTACAAAAATAGGTGAGATTTTTTTTTTCAATATTTGAAGCTATACATTTAGAATGACTGCTGGAATGGTGGAAATTTACTTGTCTCTGGAGTAAAATGAAACTATGGGATAACATTATGCTACAGTAGAAAAATAATTTAGAGTATAAGTTGAATAGACGTCTTAGTGAATGGGAGGAGGAAGCAGGTGAAAATGAAAACTTTGCTTGACTTGAAACATGTGTGAGCCGAAAGCATTAAAAATCCTACACAACTAACAGAACACTATTAGCTGGTTATGACCTGTCACATGACTTATCAGTTAGTAGTTATAGTTAACCTCTCAAACATCAGGTATATTTCTAACAGTAAGTAATATTGAAGTCTAAACAATTCCAAAGCTGGAAATTGCTTATTTTATTTAGAAGTTTTCTTCATCTTACTAACCAGTCTAGTTGTTAAGGTTTGTGGTTATGCTGCTAAACCTGAATTACCAATACTTTTTACGGAGCTAAGTTAGAGCGCAGAAAAATGGATACTGGGACCACTTCAAATTAGTTTAAACCAAAAACCTTCACTTGTTGGTTTTTTTGGTTTTGTTTTTTAAAGGTGGTAGCTGACATCTAGAGTTTCAAGGTAAATTCCAAATCAAATTAAAAATAATTAGATGAGAACTTTGATAAAAGACACTCCACTAATCAATGCAACTTAATATTTTTTATTAAAAGTATTTGAAACCCTCAGTTCTTTGGCCTTGTAAAGAATCTGCTGCTTAATATTGCTGACAAGTAGGATTAAGGAATATTTATCGCATATGAATTATAAACAAGAATTAACAGAGTAAGTGGTACTTGGCAAAGGATTAACAATTTTAAAGGATTAATTATCAATTGAACATTAAATTAAATATTAAACTGAATAATCAATAATTAAAAGGAAATCCTCAGAACTGGAAGTAGTTGGATTGTATGTGGAAGGGAAGCGGTCCAATGTGTTTGCCCTAGTTTTACTTTACCTGGTTTTACTTAAGTATATTTCAACTGTGCGGAAAACAGAGTAGTGGAGCAGATGGGCTCTTGGTCAGGACCGCTGATCTAGTTCATGTGTTTTAAGAAAGAACATTTTAATGTCTTTTTTGGGGTTTTCTGTACAGGATGCTTACATGCTCCCAACATCTTTCTCTGAGTGAATCTGAACTTCTTCCAGATGTATAGCCTAAGAGTAAACAGGAGATGGGAAGTCCTGTTAAGCCATCTTACAAAATCAGAACTGAGGTACAGAGAGGGTGTATTATGTTGTCTTTGGGAATGGAGAGAACTGAACACAGGTCCTTTATGCTGCTTAGTGGTCCAAGTAGTTTTGCTGCCTTAGTTTGTTTACTCTTGCTTTTTTCATGGTTAAACTATATATTTAAGCAAAATACACAGTGCTATGATGAGCACCTGTGCTGGCACAGAGGACATTAATTCAGCAAAAGACTGATGCTCTTTTACTCCTGTATGGAGCTTCAAGTTTTTGGATGAATATGACACAGGGGCAATTATCCAGTGAAATAAAAACAAATAGCTGTTAGACTTATATAGCATGCGCCTCTCATCTCTTAGTTTTGGAATCATGTTTATCGGTATTCTGCTTTATTAATATCTGTGGTTAGTAAGGAAAGATGACTGTGAGTTTAATTCACGTGTCAGAAAGGCATGAAAGCTCATTCAAGTGAAAAGGGAACTGTAGTCAAATAGCGAAATGATGTATAGATACCAGAAAATAACAAGCTGTATATCACCATTTGATTCTAAAGGCTTATTTTAGTCAAATGGAGTTTTATGTGATGGCTAGAAAATGAAAAAAGATGCTTAGACTGAATGATGGATAATAAGTGACAAAATTACATTTTTTCAGGATGTCTTTGTAAGCATTTAATTAATTTGCCTTTACTTCCTCTTTTACCCTTTTCTCTTGTATGGTGTTTGAAGAGTAAATGTAACAAAATTAAATTCCTGATTCCTAGTGTCTGGGAGCAAATGTGCCATTGAAGAACTGTCATCAGTATGAATTGGTATGAAAACCAAAACATTTGATTTTTCTAATATTTAACATCTAGTGAGCTAGATAATAACTGACTGTCATTAAAATACAATAACTAGAAAAACTTTTCTGTTTCTTGTTACACTTCACAGTTTTCTTAAAAGCAGATGACAAGTAAATGATCACCCTTCCACTAGTGAATGAAACTTATTTTCGCTTTCATTTAACACAAACCCAATTATTTAAAGACTTAACTGGAAAGAGAAGAAAGATGGACTGCTTCCTCCAGGATCTAGAACTGATCCTAAAATGCATAATTTTAGGTGTCTTTTCAGAATGCTGTTAGGGAGAAGGACTTGGGAAGATGGTACTTGTAAGAAACTATGGACTAGGGTATTGTTTATTAAGATTTATGTTAAGCCCAATGTAAAGATTAGGCAACAAAAGATAAGATAACCGCCAGGTGTCCAGGATGCCGCTTGTGCATATGAATGAAGGGTCAACACCTCCACTACTTCATGAACACGAAAGTAAAAAAAAAGGTATAAAAAGGGACTGTTTGAACTGCTCAGGACGGCAGTTGGCGGAGCGCAGACTCCCCTGTCGTCCAGCGCTGTTTTTGCTCATATTCTACTTGCTATAATTAATAAAAATTTTAATTGGATTATGATCTATTGTGGTCTCAATTTATAACAATTCTGGTGCCGTGACTCGGATAAGGAACGGTGGGCTTTGGTCCTCCGGGGAGGCGCCCCGCGACATTTCGCGGCCCCGCGACCAACAGCTTACTCCAACCTTACCGACGAACCTAAATTCTAGAATAATGAGCAAAGGAGAAACCGGTAAAATCCCATAAAAATTCTGTGCACGGGAGTCCGGACGAAGACGCAGGACGCGTAAGTATATTGCGAATTTGTTCGCGGGTTTGCCGTTCGGGCGGGATTGGGTTTCCTGGAATATAACGAGTGAGTGTATGTTTGTGGATATTCCAGAAGATGGGGGCGAAGGGCAGCAAGCCTTCGACTCCCATGGGAAGGGTACCCATTGTACCTAAGAATACCCCTCTGGCATCTATCTTAGACAATTGGAGATATTTCCCTGGAACTCTAGGGAAAGATAAGCAGGAGATGATAGAATATTGTACTAAGATATGGGGAGGGAAGAAAATTTCTAAAAATGTCTTTTGGCCAGTCTATGGGTCAGAAGAAGATTGGGTAAGACAGCAATTAAACCTCTGGGTTAATAATAAAAAACCCCTTAACCCGGAGGAGAGTCGATATGCGGAAGTGTGGCTAGAAAGACCGGGAGCTAGACTTTACCCACTGAATGAAATAAAAACTAAACAAAAGAAAAAGCAGGAAGAGTTGGACGAAACCCTTCTAACCCCCCCTCCTTACATTCCTCCTCCTGCTCCCGCAGAGGTCCCCAGAGCGCCCACTCCCCCACCAGAGTCGGAACAAGGGTCTCCCCCTCTTCCTAGACGCATAACTAGAAGTCAGAAAGGGGCAGCTCAGATGTACCCCCTAAGGGAAATACCCATGGGGGGACCTCAACCTGTGATCGGATATATTTCCGTACCCCTAAGCTCGGCTGACCTACGAGATTTTAAAAGAATTGATATGGGAAACTTAATTGAGGACCCACTCGGAGTGGCAGAAAGATTAAATCAGTTTTTTTGGACCAAACCTTTATACTTGGGATGAGATGTAATCTATCCTTGGTCAATTATTTACTACCGAGGAAAGAGATATGATGACGAGCAGGAATGAGACTGTGGGATGCTCAGCATGCCTAGGAACCCCAAGCAGATATTAAATGGCCACTCCAAAGACCTAATTGGGATAATCAGGATCCAGTGCATAGAACTCATATGCAGGACCTGAGAACTATAGTAATTCAGGGGATTAGGGAAGGAGTACCCCGTGGCCAGAATATCAATAAAGCATTTAATGAAATGCAAAAGAAAGATGAAAGCCCTACTGAGTGGCTGGAACGACTGAGGAAAGCCCTTCAGCTGTACTCTGGGGTAAATCCAGACGACCCTTTAGGGTAAGCGCTCCTAAAAACTCAGTTTGTGGCAAATAGGAGAGTCAGGGGCTCTATATCTTAGGGGACCGGAGTCATCATGAGCCCTTGATAAAATTAAAAATAGGTCCCCATAAACAAGAGTTCACCTTTTTAGTAGACACTGGGGCTGAAAAATCAACTATTAAGCAAATACCTGAGGGATGTAAAGTTTCCCCTGAAAAAGTACAAGTAATTGGGGCAAAAGGAGAACCCTTTAAAGTAAGCAAAATCAAAAATGTGGTATTCGAAACTGAAAATAAATTTGGAATGGGTGAACTCTTGCTCGTCCCTGAAGCAGAATTTAATCTGTTAGGACGAGATTTAATTGTTGAATTGCAATTAGAAATTAAAATAAAAAATCAAGAGCTAACAGTGATATGGAGAAATAGTGTGAAATGGCGACAATGGACATCGATTGTGATTGTATATGTCTGCTCAAGGAATGTGGGTATGGTGACTGGTCATGGGTGCGATGTCTGGTCACATAGGCACACAGCTCTGAGGAGACAACTACAGTTTTGAGGAGACGCCTGCCCTTCTTCCTCTAACAAAGGGGCTATTTAAAAGAGAATGAGAAAAGGATGAGAGATATTCCAATGCTATCTAGAGGGAGGGAGTGCTAAGTCTCCTTGCTGGAGAAGATCGGATGGTCACAAGGACATGAATCACCTACAAACCTGCAAGACCACCACATTCCAGGCAAAGGACTGATAAGCTAATTAACATACAAAAAAAAGAGGAAGCTAAAAACTTCCTTTAGGTTGTTTTAAGAATTGGGGAGTTCCTGGAATGTAACAACTGAAATAGCGCTCTGTGTCTTGTTTGTTCTATGTGTTGTCTTGTTATATGTTCAAAACTCGGAGTTATGAAATGTATGTTGAAAAATATTAACATTCTGGTAATTCGTGGCAAATAGCGGAAAACTTAACACTCTGCTTAAGACCAGGAAAAATTGGTTTTTGTTTATTGTTTGGTTTTTGACAATTGTTCATTGAAATGCATACTTTGTGAACTGTTAGTGTTCCTAAGAGTTTGTACATAAGTGCACGGTACCGTATAACATACTGCTTGTGTGACTGAGGGCTGCCCGGAGAGTGTGAATGGTGTGATTGAGATGCGCATTTTGATTTTCCGTGTATAGCTTAATTATTTTGACTGAGTGTGAGTGCAAGAGTGCTTGAGACAGGCGTTTGAGTGCAAAACGAGTAAGAAGCTCTATCCGCGTTTCTGACCTTGGGTGGCTAAGGCGGCCGAAAAAAAAAAAAAAGGAAAAAAACCAAAGTAATTAAAATTGCAAAATGGGAAATGGAAGGAGTAAGCCCTGTGAAAAATCGCCCTTGGGTTGTATATTAAAACATTGGAGTAATATTTTAGGAGATGGTGGTACCGAAAATAGAAGGAAATTGGTTAAATATTGTAATCAGTGGTGGCCTTTGTATAAATTGGAGAGTGATGCGAAATGGCCTCAGGAGGGAGGAACGTTAGATTATAACACTCTCCTGCAATTAATGTTGTTTCTGAGGACAGAGGGAAAATGGGATGAAGTATCATATGCAGACATGTTCTTTGTCCTCCAGGACAAACCTGAGTGGCAAAAGGACTGTGGATTAGTACCCCCTCGGGATCCTATGGTACTAGCACTAGAAAGAGTGTGGGATTAACATCACCTGATCTTTGATTGTGGCTCTAGAAAAGGATAGGAAAAAACTGAGACCTAAACTAGAAAGATATTCTTGTTGAAATTTTTGTGTTAAAAAGCTCAGGTTGCCGTTCCTTCTGTGGAGCAACCAGAATGAAACACGTGTAAGATATAAAAACTTGTACTGATGTATGTAAAACCTGAGGCGTGTGTGTGTGTGTGTAAGTGTTGGGGTGAGTTTGTACAAACCCCCGTACCCCCTCGAAGGTGCGACTGAATCATGCTGGGATGCATGGCAGGATGTTTTCTGTTTGCCTGCGAAGGCCTGATATGTAATAACACAGACTTAAAGCAACAAGTAGCAGATTTGCATTCAGGGTAAGAAAGAGTTAAAACAGAAGTGCTGCTGCAGAGGCAGGCTTGTGTAACCTGCAGAGCAGGAAGAGCATCTCCTGCCCCGAACCCTTCTGCTGGGGAGGAGGAGGGGGTTGCTGTTGCTGACGATTGAGCAGAAGAACCTGACAATGTCACCCCAATTGCTGCAGCATTTGCAGTACAACAGGACCAGTAACGGCCCCTCTAGGGCAGGGAATGGGTATGAGGTGGAATTTCAGTGAATACAAAACCAACTTACTTGTTAAACTTCAGTAATAAATAAATAAATAAATAAATTTTTTACAGTTGTGGGAGCTGCTGGCCACCAGGAAAACATCCTGAAACCTTTAAAGTACAAAGTAAAAAACAAACAAACAAACAAACAAATAAGAATGCCAAATTCACTAAAATCTTTGTTGGCATGAGATTTATTAGAACATCTAGACGTTTAAAGAAGGGGAAATGAAATTAAAAGTTAAATACGATCAAGTAATTGAAATATTGAGCTTATCTTTAATTCAACAGAAAAGAGGAAAAGAGGACCTCCCTGAAGTAAAAGAAATTTTTAACCAGGTGTATCTGAAAATAAATTCCAGGAAAGGTGAAAAATGCTTTACCTGTTACAGTAAAAATGATAAGGGGGAGGCTTGCCCAGTTCAGATAAAAACAATATCCCTTGGTCAGCAAGGCTGTGGGGATATTGGCAGAAAAAGTGAAGTGAAATAAAATACACTCTGTAGTAGTTCTACTAATGTAAATCTGTGTGTTTTGCCATGACAGTGACTTGTTATGGGATGTGCAGATGAAACTGCATTGACAATGAAGTACAAGGAATAAGGTTGGTCAGGTGCCTCCTACCATAGTCAAGGGCAAGACTGGGTTGGCCTCTGTGTTTGCCACCAAGAAGAATCTTGAGCTCCGCTGCTGGCTGCAACCCAGTAGGCATTGAGCGGTGGGAACATATGCCATGCCAGACCTTGATGTGAGGAATGGCCCCCTCTGTTATAAGAGGGTCATCCAGGAAGGAAGAACATAAGGTGGCCCATAGAGGCACTGATTTGGAAATTGGAAACTGCCTGGCCGACCATGAGGCCAGACGAGTAACAGAGGAGGTAGGAAAGGAGGAATTATCCTTAATACCAGACGATAAAATCCAAACTGTAAGTACAGATCAAGAGCCAAACTATTCTAAAGAAAACTTAAAGGTAATTCAGGACATGAATTATAAAATAAAATTAAGTAAATGGACTTATTTAAGGGATGGTTGTATAGTGGTACCATCCAATTTAATATGGACCACAGCCCTATTATTAATAAGACGCATTGGGGAGCTGATACTTTATATAAAAGTCTAAATCAGAAATTGAAAGGGCGAAACTTGTATACTGTAATAAAACAGGTGACTCAGCAATGTGAAATGTGTTTACGCAATAATCCCAATACAGCAAATAAAATAAAACTAGGGAACATTAGCAGAGGGAATGTTCTAGGGCAACATTGGCAGATCGATTTCTTGGAACTTCCTTGAAAAGGGGGGTATCGATATTTGTTGGTACTAGCAGATACCTTTTCAGGTTGGCCAGAAGCCTTCCTGTGCAGAACTGCTAAAGCCCGGGAAGTGACCAAAATACTACTCCAAGAGATAATACCTAGGTTTGGAGTCCCAGCAGTAATGTCCTTGGATAGAGGACCACATTTTGTGTCCAGAATAGTACAACAGATCAGCCACCATCTAGGAATAGATTGGCAATTACATACCCCATACTGACCACAATCGAGTGGCCAGGTGGAAAAGATGAATCATCTAATCAAACAACAGATTGTCAAGTTAGGCCAAGAAACAAGTCTAACTTGGCCCCAGTCTTTGCCATTAGCTCTTACACGAATTCGAACTAGACCAGAGCAAAAGAGGGGCTTAGCCCATTTGAAATTTTATATGGACGACCCTATGGGGTACAAAAGGGGATGTCTTCACAGATTGGTGAAGAAACAATGACTTCCTATATGGTGGCACTAAACAAACAATTAATAAGAATTGAGAAGCATGTGATGGGAACACGCAGTAGGGGTCTGGATGGACCTGTTCACGATATACAACCAGGAGACTATGTATACGTTAAGTGTTTTGCAGATAAAACCCTGGAACCACAGTGGACCGGACCTTTTCAAGTCCTACTCACCACCTACACTGCAATCAAGGTTGAGGGACAGAATTCTTGGATTCACCATACCCGGATTAAGAAAGCCCCTGCAACTTCGTGGAAAGTAACCCCAGATAAAAAAGAACTGAAACTCAAATTTACTCGGACAAATGGGAACAATGTGGGTGGCAATTAAAGCTGCAAAGTGGGAAGCCTATGTAAACAGGCAGAAAGCCCGAAGCAGCCGTTCTCCTGAAGAATTCCCTTGCTGCCGAGAAGATGGTACACCCCGTGGCTCGAAGCAACCGAGTCGACGGGCAAGGCAGAGGAGGAACAAACTGTGGAGAAAAGAACCAGAACAATGGGACACTAAAGCAACAATGGCCGAACTTCCCCAGGACTGGAGTAGTCCAGGACACCATGTCTGAACTCCGGAAAAGGTTAGATCAACGTAAGAAAGATCGTGAGGCGGGCAGGTCATGGTATGAAAACTGGTTTAATATCTCACCTTGGCTAACCACTTTGTTGTCTGCTTTAGCAGGACCACTTATTATGTTGATTCTGGGACTTATATTTGGGCCTTGTATATTACGCTACACTTTATTAGAGAACGGTTTGACATAGCTAAATTGCTTATTTTAACTACGAGGTCTAGGGCAAAATATAAGAGTGTATCTATTAATGAGGATGAAGATTGTTGTGAATGCGTTATGCCACGTGAGAACTATGCCTATTGTAATTGTGAGGTATTACCTTGTGAGTGTTATGATAAATGTTGGGATTGTGGAAAAAGGTTTGTTTGCAGTGCCGAGAATGAAAGCAGCGTCTAATAAACAATAATAGGATAAAAAAAAAAAAAAAAGGGGGGGATTGTAAGAAACTATGGACTAGGGTATTGTTTATTAAGATTTATGTTAAGCCCAATGTAAAGATTAGGCAACAAAAGATAAGATAACCGCCAGGTGTCCAGGATGCCGCTTGTGCATATGAATGAAGGGTCAACACCTCCACTACTTCATGAACATGAAAGTAAAAAAAAAGGTATAAAAAGGGACTGTTTGAACTGCTCAGGACGGCAGTTGGCGGAGCGCAGACTCCCCTGTCGTCCAGCGCTGTTTTTGCTCATATTCTACTTGCTATAATTAATAAAAATTTTAATTGGATTATGATCTATTGTGGTCTCAATTTATAACAGTACTTAACAATTTTGCAGCTTGCTATGGTGAAAGTTTCCACCCACTCCTACTACACAGTTTTTCAAAATCACCAGCAGTAAAGATAAATAGGATGTTTGTTTTGAAACGTGTTTGATGTATTTCTGCAGAGGGTGAAACACAAACTAAAATAATAGATTTCCTTGCTCTTACCTCTAGACAGCTATACTGACTCCTAATTCTCTCTACCAACTACAAAGGCATCCCATAAAATCAGCAGAATTGCAATTCTTTACTCAATAGAAAAGATGAATCCCATCCAGGGAACCCTAAGTTTATTTTCTGCTGAAAAAAACCCCAAAAAACCCAAAACACTAGCTTTGGCAGTGCTTTATCTATCCCAAGTACTCTCATGTGAACTTCTGTAGACCTGGAAGTGTTCGAGTCCTCTCAGTAACTGTGGCAACTCCTTAGTGCAGTGCTTGCAGCACTTGTCGTTCGGTGGTGTATGTCACCTTCTAGAGCACAAGCACTGCAGTTAGTTCTGTGTTCTGCCTCATTGCAGTTGGGTCGGTCTGGCTGCGAATCCCTGCTCCGAATTTACACTTATTTTGCGTTAATGTTCAGTCTGGATCCAAACTGGGAAATGCTTAAATGAAGTATTAATCCTCATGGTTAATTGGGCTGAAAGACAGGCTTCCAATAGATTCAGCTACTTTACATATTGAAGTACAAATGGCTGTTTCCCATGTCAATATTAAAATGTTCTGTTTAAACAGTCTACATTTTTATACTATTAAAAACTTGGAATTACTTTAAAGAGTTGTTACTTTCTTTGTTGTGGCTTCCTTGGAATATTTACAGCTGTTGTAGAGCTATATGTGGTAAAATTAACATTTACAAATGAATGCTCTTAAATACTTTTGTTTACGAATTTATTATGGGCTTTTCATTTTTAAGGAAGAATAGTGTAAGTTCTAGTTTGTGCAAAGCCATGTTTCTTCCTTCACTGTTGCACTGCTTCCCACATAATATTTTCATGGTTGTTCTCTAAAAATTTTATAAAACAGTTTTAAACAAGTATTTTTTGATCTCCTCATCGTGATTGCTCTCACAGAGGTGCAAGAGCCATGTTAACCTGCCAGCTAAGAATCTGGGTTTCTTGACTCAGTGGAATAAGCAGTCTTGCAATGTGTACTAAATTCAGCAGAGTATGAAACATCAAAGTTATTTGGAGCCTGAGTTCTGGACTCTGGTATTTGACTAGAATAATTTTTTCATTCATGAGTTTAACCTTGTAAGACTGAAATCCTTGCAAGTGTCACTATGGGTACAAGATTTTCTAGAAACCTGTGATGCTGAGACAAACTTTCCCTAAATTCAAAACTCAACTGGAATGCTTGATTACATTTGATTTGTCTGTTGAGTAGATCAGAGCAGCTGGAGAACAACCAGAAACCTCCTCCTGAGTGTCCCTGTGTCCACTGACACTTTGTATAGCTGTAGCTTTTGTTGGAGTCCTTGAGAGGGAATGAAGAAGGGGATGAGATCTTGGTGATAGCAGCAGCAACTTAGCACTGGAAAAGTTAAATAAAAATTACAATACCCAGCCTCAGCCTGTCTCTTCTGAGGGCATTAAAAATATTTCACTTGGCATTGGTTGGGCTTTGGCATATTTTCAGTATGTGTGTGTGTTGCCTTGTGTTTGCATTAATAATCAGTGCAGAGAAATTTTAGATATGTTTTAAAAAAATATATCTTTCTGCAGAAGAGTGAGAAGCTGATGTGAACTGGAGTGAAAATCTAGCATTTGTTTGAAGCAGCAGTAGAAAATGTGATAGTAATTGTGGCAACGACAATGGAAAAGTCAGGGTGAGAAGTTACATGATCTATTTTACTGCTGTGCTATTTTATTACTCTGGGAAGTAATTAAGTATTCTCTCCTGCATCCTTCCTCTCCAGCCTATCGTCATCTCTGTTGTAATTTGTGAAATTTCTGTTGCCTGGCAGTGTGCAATAGTGGCCTGTGTAATCCCATTATAGTGTGTGTGGATGTTTAGACATCATGCCTCCCTGTGGCAAGGTTCTCCCTCTTGTTTTTCTCTTCAAGGCAGAGCAGAAGCTTTTAAACACAGGTATTCTTGATAACTCTTTCTGTGCTGAGAACCTCAAGCCAGCTAAGCTTTGAAGGTTTCAGAATTTCCCACGGCTTTGTAAGTTTTATTAGATAGAGGTCTGAGACAAATCAATTATCATATTCCTGTGAAGGATATGACAGGAGTTTACCTTCTCTATAAATCTAAGTAGTTTAATTTTTCCTCAGATCTTAAGATACCTTCTTCTTTTTAGAGTTACCTGAATGAGATGTTGATAAATGAAGAGTTGAGCTTATCTAATGATTGTGTCTGCCTAGAAAATATGATCAGTTTAAAATGCTAGTATAATTCACTTGTGCACTGTTGTAATTCAGCGAAATAAATCCAATGACTCTTGCTGTCAGAAAATTGGAACGAAAGCAGATTAACATGTGCATCGAGGCTGATGGCTTTTCAGGGGAAAAAATATCCTTCCTGCTCCAATTAAGTGGGCCTGACTCAGGACTGTTTCAATGAGGAGAGACATCAGAATGCTTACTGTGCTATTATGTGCTTTAGGTGAAGAGAGTCGAATTGCTCCAATTATTACATTTTCTGCTCATTTTATGGGGTTCTGTGTTTGCCAGTGAATTTTCTTTCCACAGGAAAGATAATATTGTATTCATTTTCAGATCTCAGATGCTGAAAAGTTGCCTCAAGTAAAACAAATTTATTTGAATGCATATATCTAGCAGCGTTCATCCAACAGAAAGCAAACCCAAATGTCACATATATTTTATATAGTGATGATGATGTAGCTGCGATGGTCTAAGGACAACAAGCTGACTAGTGTAGGTTGAAAAGTTAGCATTTTGAAAATATTTCTTCAGCTTTATACAAGATTGTTAGCAATGACAAAATGATAAAATATCTAACCTGACACATTTCGCTACTCTGGTAGTGAGGACTCTGTAGAATGACCACTAGGATTCCTGCAGTCAATTCACAAATCAGGTCACATGCTCTGTGTAATCAAAGTAAATGTCAACCCCAAGCATGCAAGGCTCATCATCCATTACGACAGTGCTCAGACAGTGCTTTCACCGCAAGGACCAGAGTCTTTGTCCAGACATCAGGGAATGACACAACTAAGCAATTACCATATGCTGATTTCAGCAGCAGGATTGGTAGTATTTGGTAGTATTCAGACAATACTACTGACTTCCCCTTCCCCCTTCAAATTTGTTTGGGCTTCACCTCACAGAAAGGCTAGAAATAAGCATCAGTAATGAACCATAAAGTGAGAAACAGTCATAACAGAATGGAAAATTTCTTCAGGCTCTTGCTAAGCTTCTCTTTCCTTTAAGCTGCTCTATCTTGTGTTTTAGGATGGGGAAGAGCTTTGTCAGTCCTGCATGGTGTTGTCCAAATAGATGCAGGCAAACAATGATTATAATTAAAAATTACCATTTTCTTGTCTGTTGAAATAGAGAGTTTTGTGTGATGGCTCAATTTCAATAAGGAATTGCTAGAAGCAGTTTACAAAAGACAGACATGAATTGCATTTTGTGATGAATAAATTATCTTCCCCCCCCCCCCCCTCTTTTCTAGGTACAGCACAATTTTGTTGTATCTTTCCCATATGTTAAGTATTTAGAAACTATAATAACATAGATGATATAAAAATCTGAATGGAAAAAGCAACTGTACTGTGTGCATAGGCTCCACAAATAATATTTTATGAGAAAGCTAAAGGACATAAAAAGTTTCTATTACAACTAGAACTTTTGTTGAATGTTAACGATGAAAGGTAATAGTCCTAGTTTCACCTAATGTTCTTGTGAGAATCTGGAGGGAAGAGATATTTTAAATTAAACACTTCTCAAAAAAAGAAAAAAAGTTGCACAATCAGTTTCTGAGAGTTAGGCACAAAACAAGTATTCTGAAAAGTTATCTGCCTACTCAGGTAATGGTCTTATGTGCTGTTGTGTTAAATGTAAAAATCAATCACAGGAGGTTTTGAAACCAGTGTATTGAATGGATGGCAAAACAGTAGGGCAATGTCAAGGACCTAGAAAATACAAATGGAGTCCATGAGGCTTTCTAACTCCTTCTTCTTAATAAGAAAGCTTTCTAACTCTCTCCTTCTTTATAATCATGTCTGAACTGTGTTTTCTTGCTTTTTTTTTTTTCTTTCTTGTAGAGAAGTGCTTAAGTTTGTCCTTTGTTTCTTATGGTGATGATAGTGGAATCTCCAGTTAACAGTCAGTCAAGGCTATCTCTGACATCAAAATCCAAGAGTGCCAAGAGAAAAATTCTTAGTATTATATAAAATGTGGAAAATCCACACACAAAAAAGTATTCAGACTACATTTGCAAACAGTATTAGAGAAGCTGAGCTCTTGGAAAAAAATGGCTGCTAACATGACATTGCAGCTGCTGGCTGCATGGGAAATAAGCCTCCTTTGTGCATTTTAGCAATTGCAGGTAAAGCCTGGAGTACTTGGTTTTGACTAAATCTGAGAAGGCTAACATACTTTGTCTTAATTTTTGCTTGGATGAATTTAGGATACTTATTACTTCTAATAAAATCAATATGTACTACCAATAAATGAAAATAGCCACAAAATAGCTATATTTATCAAGTCATCATATATAAATTCATTCCAAGTAAAAACCTGCTTTATTTTAGCCAAGTCCCTTATGTGTAATATAACTGGGGTTTTACTGCCATGGTGGGTGGTGTTTTCAGCAGAAACTGCTTCAATAGCTAGCAAAATATAGACTAAATGGGGGTGAATTCTTACAAATAGTTTGAAATAGAAGTTCTTGAAATATCACACGTACAGAGTTGCTGATTTATTGAAAAAGCAATTCCGTAATTGGCTGTATCTTTTATCTTGTTTTCTCTGATCCAATCTCACTGGAGTGACTGACTGCTTGCCATTTTCAAGCAAGATGAAGTCGTTGAAGTTGTACAATCAAGGCTTTTCTTCAAGTTCAGTATGAATTTAAGCTGAGGGAGGAGTGCGTGATGCAACATAGTCCGTTTGGGATTGCCAGGAAAACTGGCAGTCTGCCCTGCTTTTGATTATGTTAAAGCCTCCTTTTAATGAGCGATACCCGATTGCTCTTCAAAGCTGTGTCAGTTAGAAATCCCCTTTGAGACTCTGAGAGGATCACAAGCACTTTTCATGAATGGCAGAAATGATAAAAATGTAAAAATCTATTTTCTTCTATTACAGTATTTGCTTGTTATAATGTTTTATTTAACTGATGTCAAGCTGAAATATGAAGAATGAAATTGCTAATGTGCTGAAAATGGATTCTAGTTATTGTTACTGCACTTGTCCATGTTACACATTTCCTTTTTACTAAGGTATGGTAAATTCAAAAAAGCAAAACAGAGCAATATGTTTTAAAAAATAACAAATATATCATACTTTTCAAATTTTCTTATACCCCCTCTAATTTTCATGTATATAAGGTTTTGGAAGTCCCAAGAGAAAAGATTTACAAGCCTAAAGTGAATTCCAGACCACTAGGGAAAAACAGCAACTTTTTCAGAGGTTGTTAAATTCTCTGTGTTCTTAAGCAATGGAATTTAAAATTAATTAAATGCTTATTTATGGCATATGTGTCACTGATAGAAGAGTGAATCCTATCTCCTAACACCTGAGAGCTTTAAGTTTTCTTTGATTTTTTTTTTCTATATTCTTTTTTTGTGTTTTGGATGAGAACAGAGAATGATAGAGTGCTGTGTAGGGAAAAAGTAAAATATATCTCCAACACTGATAAAATATGTCTCTGATTTTAGAAAATGGACACTGAGATCTTCATGTTACAATTAGTTCCGGAGCTGCTGAATTAACAGGTGATAAAGTCAAATATTTCAGACAGGGCTGTGCAATTTATTGCTTAGATATAAGCTTCAAAAATTGTATTTCTGTATAACATGGAGCATACCCTCGTCAATAGTACAGATTGCATGAATGTTGAGCATGCAGAATGCTGTACTTGGAATTATCATTTAAAAATACATTAGGATGCTCCTAAGCACTAAAGCAGTGCATTTGGAATTCTTGGATGGATTCTTGCCTTTGTTCTCCCCTAAAATCACTAATTTTTGAATTTGAGGATTTGTGCTTTTCATATATAATGAGAATAATATAGAAGAATTACTTTAAAGAGGTCAGAAAATAGTTTCAATAGGTTGGCACTGATAAAATAACAATCAGTTTTACAGACTAGATGGATGTAGAAAAAATTACTAAACGTAGACTAGTAATACACTTATAATTCAGCATAGTACAGTATGGCTAACTGTACAGTCGAGTATATAGTTTACTGTCCTTATCACTGCCTTATATAGTTTCCACATATGGGGTTTTTTCCTGATTACATAATCTTCATTCTTCATGGCTTTTTTTTTTTTTTTCCCTTAACATTAGATATTCCCTTGAAAACTGTACTGATAATCTGTTCTGATACCACCTGACTGGCAGGATAAGGTGAATACTTTCAAAAAAATGTTATTTTTTGGAGAACAGTACGGGTATACAAAAGAACCCTATGAGTGAAGAAAAATATTGAAAGTGCTGTTGATGCAACAGAACAGATTCATACCATACCATTCACACTCATAATAAATTCAAGCTACAGATATAAGGGCAAATTTTGTGGTGATTTCATAGTAAAGTAAATATCTTCGTATGACTGTTTTTTTTGTTTGGGTTTTGTTTTGTTTTTTTTTAAGGAAGGCAATAGGATTAGAATCATATTCCCTACATTGCTAGTTTACTAATTTCTACTTAATTTTGTTGGTTAGATTAATGAATATCCTGAGACTTTTTATTTTATCCATTGTCTCGTTATATTCTACTATTGCAGATGAGATTAGTAAATATCCAGCTAAATCATTAGAATTATAATAGGCATTTTATTAATTTTAGTATGGGTTGTGGCATTCTAATTTTCTGTGGAAGAAATATTGGTGAACAATCACAATGAAAGGTTTTTTTCTGAAATGCAATGTATTCAATGTCCTTGTCTGCCATTGAATTTGCTGTCTTGAACACTGAGAAAACTGTGGAATGAAGAGAATAAAATAGTAGTTTCATCACTAATAGAAGAGATGCCACATTTGGGATGTTCACTGGTGCAGGAAACAAGGGCATTTCATTTCAGTTCACCTTAATAATTCAAATCTTAGCTGTCAATAGGTATATAGTTCTCCTTGCAAGTCTCCCTATGAACTGCTTGAGTATAAAGGAATCAAAGTCAATGAGAAAAGAGAGATCTGAAAGCTCCTTTCACCTGACATGTTATTTGGACATTGAACTGTGTAAACTAATTATTTTGCCTTTCTGTCACCTCCAAACTTTCCATCCCTTAACAACTTATTGAGCCATGACTGTGACTCCTAACCCTTCCTTTTGTCTTTACATGCTCTGAAAGGAATTTCTTGGCACAAAACTTAGAGCATCGCACACACAGGTTAAGAAGGGACCCTAGGAAAGTGTCTACAGCATTTGCTTTTCTTCAAAAACAGGATTGTGTATAGTCTTGACATTTGAAATTTAGACCTCAGTTCTTTGTTGTTCCTTTTTTTTTTTTTTTTTTAATTAGGAAAGCATGAAACACCTCCTCCTCTATTAAATTACTCTTTCATGGTGCAACTTTCAAAAACCACTTCCATTTACAGTTTGTCTTCTACACTGCTCAGGTCACTTAAATTATAGCTTTCATAGGTGCATCTCTGTCTTGAAACAAGAACAGCTGACTGAGATTGATAGGCTGAGCTACAAAAATATTATTCTTAAATGCTTCTGCTTGAGTCAACAGATTTAAGTGAAAAGTAAGTAGGATTTGACTGTGATTTGGAATTTAGGATGTTGACTTCAGTAACACGAGTTGAAAACTTTCAAACACCCGCCTGCTTTTCAAAATGAATTAAGTCCTCATATATTTAAAAAAAAAAAAAGAGAGAGAGAGAAGGAAAGGAAAAAAAGGATGAGATTTAGTGTACTTTGATATTATTACTGGATTTAACAATTGAATGAAATGATGTTCTGGCCTTTATAAGTCTGTAGTGATGTAATTATGGTTTGTTTGCAAAGTAAACACTCAAAAGACAGCATAAAGTTTTATAACGTAACAGCTGCTTGTATTTTGTTCCTTGTGTACTCAAGTGTATAAGAGGTGAAAGCTGACAAAAATACTATATGAAGCTGCCTTCAAACAAGTCTGAGATAAAATTCAAGTTGTTCAGTCAACCCATACCCCAAATAATCATAATTTATTGTAGATTTTACTGCAATTTCCTATTATTATTATCTGTCCAAAAGCTGTTCCTTTTAGGCAGCTCTCCTACCCAAACTCTTTTTACCAAATGTTTCTGAGGTTTGTATGCTGGAGACTGCCTTTCCACCAGCAGAACAGCTGGAAAGTGTGGGCTAGCTCCCATCCTGAGGCACAACATAAAACGTGTCCCCAGTAAAAAGATCAAGTCTTACCCCAGTTATTTTTCTCACTCACTGAAGACAGCTGTTGCCGCTGGGAACATGTTGCATCCAGCAAGGTTTTGGCTGAGAAGACTTGGGCTGCCTCTCTGTTCTTCCCATTGATTGAGCCCCTTTAGAAGCTGTTAAGTTTTTTCAACACTTTGTCCTTCTGTTTTTTTTTCCTATTCTTTATGTTTAATAACAGTAAGGACATTTTGTATTTAACAGTGATATGATTATATTTTGTAGTACAGTAGTGAGATCTTGTAAATTTTACAAGTCACAGTCTTGAATGACAGGGGGGTGGTCTTCACTGTCTGCCTGTCCCCAGCAGACCTCTCTGCAACACCTTCAGCAGCTTGCCACGCCAGCCTTTTCAGCTAGATGCAAGCTCTGCTCTGCAGAATATTCCTGTACCCTGATGTCTTGGCAGGTCTTTTGTATGATGAAATGCAGTAAAGAAGGCAGAAAGCTTGTATCTCCCCAAAATCAAATAGAACTGCAGGGGTCATGAGGCTGTCATTTGTCCCAGCCTCAAGTGTGACAGAAACAAAGAAACCCTGTTATTCAGGCTCCTCTTTCTTGATCCTGCCCTCCTATCCCAAGTCTCCTTCCAGTTCTTCTCAGGTTTCCTGTCCCCTTTCTCCTTCCACAAGCGACAAACCTGTGATCGGGTCTGTAATTCAGGGCTGCACTTAGAAGATTCGATGCAATGAAAACGTCTATGAACTTTTGCTTGTCTTTGGGCATTGTATCCATGAGCTAGCAGTGAATATGATGTTGCAAAGTAGGTGGACAAAAGCCAAAATATTTCTGGACGAAAGACAGGAAAATACTGGAGTTTTTGTTTTGATGCATCAAAAAGTAAAAAAAAAATTATTAAAAAAAAGACTGAAGACCAAAGAGCTGTAAATGGCTAAACAATGTACTAATTTATTAAAACCGTAGAGATCATATTCATTTTTCTCTGAGGTAGCTCTATGAAATAGGATCCTATTACTGCCTTGTGTCCTCTTCTTCACTGGGGGAAGGGTTGGAAATAGGATGATGCTCAGTGCTAAAAAAAAAAATCTTTCTCCACACCTCAAATCAATAACCTCATATGTTTGTTCTGGATTATGAGTGCAAAATAAAATCTTCACAGAAAACGTCATCGATAAAGTCTTGCTATTTGGCCAATTTCTTTCCAGTTCCTGAACTGATACTTAATAATATTATTTGAAATAAGTTTCTAGAAAATACTTGCTGAAAAATGTGATTTCCGTCTTCCAATATTTATCAGCACAGCTGTCAGAATCAATGCATCTTAAATTAATAACTGAAATATAAGTATGCTGTTTAACTCCCATAACCTTTTTGTGTTGGCTTTTTTTTTTCTTTTCTCTTTGAGACTTTGTTTTTCCCCCAAAATGAACCTGGTTTTGATGTGTCTTGACTCATAATAAAGGACAGATATTGCAATTAATACCAGCAAAAAAACTTCCCTAAGTGTCAGACAAAATAGTTCTCTAACCTAATGTGTTATTGATGGCTAGATATGATACAGGGTATTCCTTCTGGTCTTTCAACTCTTACTCGCTCTGTAACATTGGCATGAGAGTTTCACAGAAGAGAAGTTTTTCTTCTTTGAACAATTGAATCGCTGTCTGAGGATAGGAGTATATAAAATTTTTCTACTATTCCTGACAGTCATTGTATTTCAATGAATGTGGTGAGGGTTTTATACTAAGACAGTTCCCCTTCGAAAGCTTGATCTTGTTTGTGAAAGGAAGAGCTCAATTAACCAGCATCATAATTTAGGTAGTTTATCAGCTTTGAAAATGTTGCTTAAAACCCATATTCCCAATGCTCTGTCCTTACAGTTTTGCTTTTAAAAAAATTACATTCGCATTGGCAGATATGTTTACGTAACAAAAATCATGTAATAAAAACCAAATAGCATTCCTGGCAAATATTTTTTTTTTTAAATTACAAGAAAGTGTATTATAGAAGACAGTATAGAGATTTAAATCTGAGCAGTGTGGGAGGAAAAGCAATTTGCAAAGAAATGTAGATATTTAAGCATGTGTTTGTAACGGCTCTTGTCAAAGCACAGTAAGGTTCATGTTTTAATACAGCCAAATGCAGGTACTGTACATAGAAAAAATAAAAATAGTTCAAGGTAAATTTTAGTGATGTTGACATACATTCCCTCTGCTATTAAATAATCTTAACTGAAAAATTAATGTCTAATTTAAAGTATAGGATGATCTTTATGCTTAAAAATATGCCACAGTGATAGCTCTTACTGAAGTCTTTTTGTGACAAAGAGGAAATGTTATGGACACTAAGGATTTTCTTTCGCTGCCTTTGTGTTTGAAAAATAGAAGCCATCTCCTTTAGTTCGCATCTCTCTTCTTAGCCAATTAGTATTAAGTACTGGAGAAGATGAGTGTTTTCATCATAAGTTCTGCTTTCTTCAACACTAGATCGTAACTGATACTTGGGGAGGGAAAATAATTTCAGAGCAAGTATCAGAATGATAGCTTAGTTGATACATTCTCTCATGTGGAATTTCTTGCTCTAGTTTGTGTATGTTAATAGCCTCTGATGGCTTTTCTTTCCTTTACACTTCTGGCATCCAAAACAACTTGTGGCGACTAATTCTACAAATTAATAAACAAAATAAGGGAAACATTGCTATGTAAATACTAAGTTGTTTATTCATATACAGTGAGGGAAGTATTTCTCTATTTCTTAAAAAGCCTTGTATTTTATGCTCCATAATTTCAGTATACATTTAATATTCAATATTAATCATAAAAATAAAGTTAGAATTTCAGTAAGTGGAGTTTTCATGTAATAAAATGCATTATGCATTGTTTTAACAGACATAAATTACAAAAGAAGTTCTCCTCAGACGCTGAAATCTGATTAAAAAGTTTCCTTACCTGTTCCAGTTCATTTGTCAGATACAATATTTATTGGTGTTTATGTAAATAGTCTCCCTAGGATTTTTAGTTTATGACAGTGACTATATTTGCAATCAGTGTACAGCTCTGCAAAATACCGTATTGCAAGAATACCCATGTTTAATTTAAGGAGATCAGTTTCTATTTGTTCAATCTATTAAAGTAGCAACCGTATCAACTAATATGATAGCTGCATTACTGAACATCATTGTAGGAAGTGCCATATGGTGAAACAGAAGGACAAACACACAAATGTGCATTTTATCAGAACCAGGGCATTGTCTAAGTTTGAACAAACCCTTTGTTAGCACAGCTGTACTTAAACAGCAGCACATTAACCTCAATATTTATCTGTCAGAGTTTTTTCTTAAGTGAACAAATAAAAGTTTCCCTCTTAAAGCAAATGAAATGGTTGATAAATTGTTAAGATATGATTGCTAAGAATGAATAAAGGCTTCACTGACCTTAGTAAATATGGTGGTAGTTACGTATGTTGAACAGTTGCCCATGATTACATTTCGAGGGAGGGAAAGAGCAGGAGGTTGAGTATGTTGCATTTGTACAGTTTCTGAGTACATCTTCCATTCAGTAAATAAGCCACAGTGAAGTTATGGTACACTAAGGAGAGATTAGCCTTCAACTGAGATACCTCTTGTATTTGGTATACCATACTTTTTACAGGAAGACTGAGAGGGGAAAATATCATAATATTCTCTGATATGGTCCTTTATGTGTTTAAAAGGGAAAAAAAGGCTTCAAAGTTGGTTCCATTTTTTATTTAAAAAATAATAGAAATTTAATGTAGTTTTCAAAACTTTTTATTTACAGATGAAGAAGACGTAGCTATCTAAATAACTATAATAGTAAGAGAATTTAATACATTTCTGAAATGGCTTTTCAGATAAGATCATGTTTTAATTCAAACAAATTTGATGTTTCAAAAATTTTGGTGAATGCTGTTGGCTCTTAAAGGAACATAGAATAAAGTGTATTCCTCTTGACAGAATACATACTTCATGCCTTCAGCTGAGCGTATTAGCTCTTTTTTATTGAGAATGAGAGAAGAGATTCCTGGCTTAAACAGTTTATAACCTCACCAGTGTTCCTTCTCAGGAGCCACCAGCAGTAATTCATCTTGGTGTCCTGCCTCAGTGTTTACAGCAACGCAGAGGACCTAATCCTCTGCTGGCCACAGGGCTTCTCAAGCTGGACAAGCACTTTGTGCTTATCAGCTGGAGGGTGCAGGGCTAAACTCCCCGAGATTCAGCAGGCTGGCTCACTCGGGTGCATCTCCCTTGTTTGCTGCCCACCCCTTAGCTTTTCTTTCTAAATGAGGCAGCTTCCATGAACAGCATGCAAGTGCAAATGCTTCCCACACCCTTGAGATATCAGTTTTATGTGTAACTCTGCAGCTATGTGGGTTTAGTGACTCAAGAGAAATTACAAAAGAGAAGGTATAGCCACTCCGTGATCTTTTTCCCCCAGGCTCTTTTTCTGCCAGAGAAACAGTAGTCACTCTTGTTCTGAGTGTTTCTTTAGCCCTGAAAAAAATTGGCTGGCTGGCTGCTTTGTGCAATCAGACTGGTGCAAAACAACTGAAAGGGGAATGCAGCCTGGTCCCAGAACTGTCAGGTTCACAGTCTGTGTACTGGTTGAGATAACACAAAAGTCTACATAAATATATCAGTAAAACATATTTAGTGCTGTGTGGCTTCTTAACCACCTAAACAGGATGATTTGAGCTTGTGCTCTACTCTTTTTCTTCCTCCTTATCAAACAAAGATCATATGGTTTGAAAAGTGAGGATTGCCTTCAGAGGGTTCCAGACCAATAATGAAGTAATTCAGTATTAGTATCTAAATCCCCACAGAAGCACAAGTCAAGCTGAAGTATTATGCCTGAGTTGGTAGATCCTCCATATGTTGTTTGTACTTACTCCTTGAGGCACTGGGCTATAAATAACAGAAGCTGAAATGCAAAGTAGCACTCATCAGAGACAATAAAAGTAATAATTCAGAGATTCATTCGTAAATATGTCTGGAGGGGACCCATTGTGATTGCAGAGTTTGGTCTTTTGCAAGACACAAACATCTTTTCTGTTAACCCCTACTGAAAATTAGGTGCAGCTTTTTATTTATCCAAATAGTATAGAATTGGGGATTTATTTTAAGGAGGAAAACCCCCAAACCCTTGCCTTTGAAAATCAGGTTTTTTCACTTAGGTCGTTTTACCCCAGTTCTCTTGGCTACTATCTGGAAAAGTAGGCAAGGTAGTATCAATAGAAAAGACTTCCCAGGCTTATTTGAACTCCACTAGAGTTCTTAACTGTCTTCATGGCATTGAATGCAGTTTGTTTTATTTTTTAGTACTTGAATGAAACATTGAAATAATAAAAGAAATAGAGAAAATTTCTTTTAAATAAGCATGTTTGAAAGAAATATGCATTAGCCTAAATTAGTCTTAAACTTGCTGTATGAATAATAGACAAGAAAAAATTAAGAAAAAAATACTGACTGCGTAGGACTTTTATACAACCAACTATGTGAAGGTGTGTAGATAATCAAGCATCTAGCAGTTGGTGGATGCTTCTAGCAGCCTTTATACCTGGTATGCACCCTGACTGCATTTGGGGGGTAGCCTGGGTGAGTCCCCTCCCTGGGCACACTGCAAGGTCTGGAGGGACACCTGCCCTGGCAGACCTGCCAGGCTGCTTCATCGGGGGACAGGAGGGAACAATATGAGTGCAAGTACCCTGCACAGCTTTAGATAAATATGTTTAGGTAACACACATACCTAGTTCTGAATCTGTCTCCTGAATTTGAAGCACATTTGCACTGGAGGTTTGTATTGCAAGTTGCAAAGATAGCAGGAATTGTAACAAACAGTCATGCGATAATTTCTTGGCAGAGGTGCTCAGTACCATTGGCTTTTTGCTGGTCTTTCTCACTGTTTTTTTACATAGCCTTACTTACGGCGCTGTCCAATACAACGTGTGAACTGATTGATTCAAGCCTGTGATTTTCTCAAAATAGTCTCTTTTAATAAGCTTTGTTTTGTTCGGTCTAGAGTATCCATTTTTTAAAAAAGTCAGTATATTTGCATTCTGAAGGAGTGATTATATCTGCCATCGATTCTGGTTTCAATTTATGGATTTTATTTGAACAGTTATAACTTAGATTCATAGGTTCTGATATAGATTACATTGTATTTAGGAAAAAAAAATTAAAAAAGTATTTATTGACTTTTTTCCCCCCAACAGCTTACCCTTTAAAAGCCAACCTTATGGACACGTGGGATCTTACTTTCATTTGGCAGTCTCTAGGCTTTTTGTATGATCAAACAGAATTTATGAAAAACTTACAGGTCTTTATAATTTAGACTATATTAACTTGCAAGGCTTAAAGAACTAATAAAGATATACACTTATATATTAGCAGAGCATAATAAATTATTTATATGTGCACCAAAGTTATAGATAATCATATGATATTTATTGACTCATTTTATAATAATTGAATAACTAATTGTTAAAATCTCTGTTAAGTCTTCCAGATTCCTAGGAATAGTTCTTCCAGATATGTGAGATCATGATTTATAGTCTATCTATCAGCATCATTGATATGAGACTTTTAATGTTGGTTTCAAGTAAGTAGAGTACCACTGGTTTTAGGTTCCTACAAGTCATGTTATAGTACTCCTGGCATGCAATGGCAGGTTTTGGAAGGATTTTAAGGGACATTCATGGACCATGTAAAGAATGTGCAACGTGAACTCCAGTCATCCTGTGAAAAGCTGCTGTATGAACAGGGCTGCAAAACACCAGGATTGTCTGACACTGTCATCCTCTTTATAGATTCTACTATAATCGCCTTTTGTATACAGAAAAAGTAAGGTGCTGTTGTATAAAATTTTCTAAAATTAGAAGAAAATTTAAACAGCTATTGCTATTTGAATAATTTTAATCTGCTACATCTTTATTCTGCATTTAATACTTGAGGAAAATCATTCCATGTAAATAGATGCACTAATAGCTGATTAAAATGCATTCATTTTACATCACCAAATAATCATCATTAATTTAATTCCAGTATACCATAAAATGGCTAATTCCTTTTCACCCAGTTCACATTTAAATTGATAGTAATAGTAGTAGATAAGATGAAAGTAGTTTAGAAAAATCTCATTAAGTGTGTAAAAATATATTCTCATCTTTTTTGTGTGTGAAGTTTATTTCTTTAATTAATTAAAATGTGATAAACATTATGGTAAGACAATGCTAAAACTTCCACAGGCAAACACAAATCATAAAATGCTAAGTGAAGCATCCCCTAGTTACAGTGATTCTCTCAGTTTGCAGGCAGTGGGTTTATTCAGTAGGGGCTACACTTTAATCTGCTGTGCTGAAGCACTGGTACTAAATCCTAAGCAAAGCTAGTGATATACCTGTAGCTTTGATTTATGGCTGCTGTATTTTAGGGCCTGTACAAATTAGATAGCATTCCTTATTTACTATATTGTCACACACGCTTTATATATAATCAGATTATCTGTTTTTTTTACTATTTCATGCTAATTTTGTCACACCAATTTTTGAAAGTCCCTCCTGCGACTTCAAGAAACACTTTCTCTCTAGGTTGACAATTGATTGCTTCAAAAAAAGAAAAAAAATCTCTGCTATTCTAATAATCATTACTTATCTGCTAGTTTCTACCTTCTGTTCTGTTAGAACACCCAATGTTTGCTCATGAAATAGGGAGTTAATCGGCTTAATGAGTCATTCTAAATGGCTTCCATAGATCTAATTTATTAATAATTCAAAGGACTACTCAAATGGCTGCCATTAGTCTGTGATCTGTTTTTCTACTCTTTGCATTGGATACAGTAGCTACTGTGTAATGAAAGTATCAGATGAAGACATAGATAGGAATCTGCAATTGTTCTTAAAAATATTTTGTTGCTAGCATTTCAGGAGCTAAGGAGAATATATAGCATTATTCATACAGAGATTTACAAATTCAGAAAGAGATGGTGTGAATTCTGTGTTCAAAACTTATATAAGGGTCTTTAGAAGTATGCATTCCTTGTTCCTGTATATCAGCTATATGCATGTAAGAGTAAGTATTCTTACTTTTGAGTGCAATTCAGTGTATCTGAGGGGTGACATTTGTGTCCCTGAGATAACTCAGACAGGGCTACTTTCTTGGCAGATGGGAGTTGGAAGTGAGCTGTATTTTGAAGATACAGACTCCAGAGTTTGGGTGGGATTTGGCAAACTAAATTCTGTAGAAAGCAAAGAATTGTAATTTAAAACCACACAATCTTCAACATTTGCTTTATGAGTTTGGAAATACTTTTAGGAGCATTCAGACAGGTCGCTGATTTGAGTAACTTCTGAGGTCTGTCACATGGCAAGTTTCTTAAAATCCTTGTAAACTGGAATATTTTAGTCCTAGTAAAAGAGATGGAAGTGGGTAGGGGGAGGTAGAAGATAAAGAATAAGGTTTTAAAATACTTATAAAAAATGAAATAAAAACCTTGATAATTTCCTTTGTTATATTTCTAAATATAATCAGAATTTAAATGTATGTATTTAGTTATTTTATTCAGTCTGTTCAATATTCACCTTTGAAGAACTCTGTGATCCCTCTTCCTACACTATGTAGGTGTTCTACTTTTTTGAGAAATGAAATCGCACTCTTCTACGTAAAAAAAGTGATTTTATTCATCATTGTATCAAAATAGAATGCTTTGCCACTCTATTCAACCACATTTCTATAACCGCATGTAAAATAGCAACTGAATGAGAGCAAATTGTACCTATCCAGAGATTTGTATAAATTCCTTTTTTCTGATCTTATATTCATCTGCTTCTCCATGTATTAGGAATATATATTACTGTAAGAAGTTAAAGAATTTTACAATGCTTAAAGTAAAAGGTTCTGAAATAGAGCAACTTACAGAGTCAACCTGATGCAATTTAGAAAATTTATCAGAAAATAATACGAAAAGCAGTATCTTGAAAGGAACAGTTTTACTACTATGAAATTTGAAAATACGTGAGTATATGAAATTGGGATAATGGCACTGAAAATCTTACTAAAATTCCAATTTTGTCTTTGTAACATCTGCTGTTATCAAAACAAAATTCAACAGTCGTTATTGTCGTCCCTATTGTTAGAAAAAAAAATGTTTTGTACATCTTAGTATGGCACTTAAAAATCCCTGTGGGGAATTTAATTTTGATCTTTTATATAGCAGCTGCATAAACTAATATATTCCGAGACGGTTAGATTGTCTGTGACTGATCCAACGGTATGTTAGATAAATCCTAAAGTGTCACGTCTAAAAAGTTGAATGTCATGAGTTGCAAAGCAGGAGTAAGAATGGCATTTAAATTGGTCTGCAACATTTTAAGCAAGGAAGTGCATTACAAGTTGGTATTGCACTGCCTGTGTTTATATATGCCACCAGATTGTATGCAAGGCACATAAATTAATAACGAGATTACAGCATTTGTTGGAGCCAAGTGTGTTAACAGGACGTAAACCTATTTGTGGTGTTTGGCTTGGCTCCACACGTTATTCATTTGCAAACACATATTACGAGCAAAACATTGGATCTCCTGGATCTCCTCAGCTCTGGCCATCAGAACTCTGGTTTGCTTATTGGCCTGAGATCCTTCTGATGGCATCATTCCTATTGAAGGCATTGCTCACAACAGACACCGATGTATGTGCAGGTAATTGTGTATATGCCCCATTACTGGGCGTGGAAAACATCTGATCTCTTCTGTAAGAAATCCATACACAACAGTCTGTGTAATTATTTTTCTGCCTTGCAATTCTCTCTTGTCAGATTCCCTAAGCTTTTTCCTGTTCCTTGTGTCTATACCATATGATGCAATTGATGATGGCTGCGTATCAGATGTCAGTGGAAATTGTGTAAATGTTTCATCCAGATCAAAGACTCAGGTTTGGCAGATCTCAGCATGTCTACTGGAGACTGAAAGGCAGTCCAGAGCCATTGTGCTTAATATAAAGTGGAAAATAAAACTTGGGTTTTTTTCTTTGAATGGCTAGATAGACAGGTCATTAAAGGGAAGATGGAACGTAGGTAGCCACGAGTGATCATTTCACATATGCACTTTTCTGGTGGATTTTCTTTTTAATATTTAGTGTTGCTGAATGTTTTGGTGAAAGGAAAAGATACGTTTCCTAGTTCCCAACATTTTTTATTATTATTATTAAACTGTATCATATTTTATTTTTATTACAGTCTGTATTTTGGAAATTATTTTTAAGTACATATTTAAATATATTAGTCTACAATGACACATTTACAGTCTTTCATTATGTCTGTAAGTTCTAGAATTGGTTGGAAAAATGAATTTATAAGATTTTTTTTTTTCTGACAATAGGCTTGAATATCAGTTTAACTGAAAACCTTAGGAAAAAAAGATCATCAGGTATAAGAGCTCTTGAGTAACACAGAGTAGAATTTAGTGAAAGATCATTTATCCCCAAGTCTTCTAAATACAAGATATTGTATATTGTGGCAGTTTATTCATAGGCAGTGTTTATTGGCAAATGAGAAGTGTTACAATGCATTTTTCAATATTCTTCAATGGTATATTACAATCAGAGATGTTAAAGCATGGACATGCAAAGAATGAAATGAGAAATGGCCATTTAACACAGTCAGAGTTCTTTCCGGATACAACTATAGCTGTGGTTTTATTGATATACCTGAGAAAATGTATTTATAAGAACCTTTACTTTGCCATATAAATTCTATTTCATAGTACCAGGCAGCACAGCAGGAAGTCCTGTTCACTTGTCTGCTGAAGTTCCAGATATGTTCTCACTTTCTGTATGCAGGAAAAGAAGTAACCCGTATGATCTTCTAGGTTTTGAATGTATTTATAGGATTTCTCACAGTGTATTTCCTACTATCAGAAGACATGACAATCAAAATAGTGGCTATTTCTTTCCTCCTTTCATTCCATCTCTTGTCCTTGAAAAAACGTCCGTTCTTTTTTTGTTGCTGTTTTTAGCATGATATTTTGTTTTAATGAACATTGATTTTTAGTTTGTCTGAGAAAAAGAATAATCAAACAACAAAGAAAGAAAACATTACTTATATTACATCTTGCTATTAAGGGTATCGCTGTAGAAATGCATTGGTTTCGATGTTTTTCCACGTGGGAAAAAAGATTTTATGAACATGGACTATGATTGAGCTTTGCCTGCTGATTGAAGTTCTTAAAGTGATGGAGCCTTGCTAGCAAGAACTTTTCCTGTAGATGTCGATAGGTGATGACACATCAGTTGCAAAACAACATTTTAGCAAACAAGTCAAAGACCAGCATCAGGTATCTGACTCCAGCAATCTGAAAATTGTCTCCCTGTGTTTTAGAATACGAGTTTCAAGCCTCACTACCTGCTAAAACACAGAGCTGGCAGTGGCTGTGCCTATTGGTAGCCCTTCAGAAACTTGAAAATTCCCTTCACTGTAAACTAAATAAATATGTAGAATGGAAAAGCAAGAAGCGATTCATAACAAAATGACCTCTTCAATTATTAACTGGCAAAACTCCCAAAGGCATTAAAATAAATGGACCGTAGCTTGAATCAAAAAGGCAAAAATTATAACTTGAGCTTATACTTTATAAGTTTATCCAAATCTAAATGGATTGCTGAAACAGTGTATGACTTTCTATACTATTATTACTAGAAATGTATTTAGTGATTTGCAGATAGAAATTGAATGACAGGTTTGACTGTATCTCATCTGATTCCATTATCCTCTGCTATTTTCCTGTTTTCCCTGAATAGCATCAGTTGTCACTTTAAAATTTCAGTTCCTGCAGAGTGCATATGCAAATCTCAATGTAGCCCATTTTCCAACCCCATGCAGGTTTTAGAAGCATTTTACTGCTGTTGCTTTGGGTAGAGCCTTTCATGAGCATGGAATGAAGAAGGAAATAAATTTTCAAACAGATTAGAAGAAATAGAATAAACATCTACACAGTGAGCACTGAGCAACTTGGAGGGTGCATTTAGCTGCTGTTGGATTGTGATACGTTGTGATAGTTTCTTAACCAGACTCAGACTTCTAAGTCATACTGAGTTCTGTGTCTGACCTTTCCCTGTCTGAATATCTGAATATCACGCTTTCTGGAGTCCCTGAGTGGAGTACTCCAGCTAATAAAATAGATGAAAGAAGAGAGAGTGACATAATAAGCTTCCCACCTCCCTTTTTTTTCCCTCTTTTTTTTTCTTTTCTCTCCCCCCTCCCTTTCCTCTCTCTCTCTCTCTGTTTTTTTTTTTTAAATAAATATCGCCATACTTTGAAATATGTTCTATGAAAGAGCATAATCCTTAAGGTTTTATGATTAAAATCTTTGGGCCTGTTTCTGAGGCCTTTGCTGATACACTATGAAGTAGTTTGAATGGAATTTAGTAGGGAAAAAAAAGTAGAATCTTGCTCTATGATTTTTTTTGTAGAAAAATAAAATAAAACTTAAGGAAAAAATACATCAGTTGTGTAAATACCCATGGAATTTCTGCCTCAAAGCTGAATAGTGCCCATCAGAATAATGGTACTCATAGCAGACTGAATTTTAAAATCTTCCCTAGTAGTTAGGAAAAGAACCTAATTACTTGAAGGCATTCTGTGCTTTAGCTGTTTGGTTACCCAGAAAGGGCCTGCATTCAGTGAACAATGATCTGTGCTAGCTTAGCGAATGCTGTACACAGTGTCTAGATCAGAAAGTGGAGAGCTAATTTAATTTAACTGGAATACAGCGTATAACATTATATAAGGTCTTTTGTAGAAACTTCACTTGCCTTCATTTACCCTTTTCTGTGCTCAGAATGGCATCCTCACACTTTACATGAACAATACTTTAATTAGAATTATAAAATAACAAAGGAATGGAGGCATAAACTGTCAGTGCTCTCTTTGGGATACAGTGCTTTCAATACGCACAAAAGTGGTTTTAGTATGCACAAAAATGGAAAATACACATGACCTTAAAGGATAGTACTTTATCTGTATTTGATAGTTAACATAGTCTTAATTTAATTTTTAAAAATGGGTTCTTATGCCAGACTATTTTGTCTTTTCCTGTATGACTATCTTTAGAAGCGCAAATGTGACAGTTCTTATATATGTACTATTATACCCCAAACAGATGTAATCCCTTGGAGCAGAAAATGTCTTAGTAAATATGCCCTTACAGAGGAGCTTATGTTGTTGAGGGAAATTGAGATGTATTTGAGATGAATTTTTATCTGACAAAGTCAAAAACCTGATTAAAGCTTGACACTCACCATTTCATCTCCATTCCCATTCATATATATACTTCATAGTAACAGCCAAAACATCTGTGAAATGTCCTACTGAAGTCAGGTAACTCATCATTTGGCATACTGGCTCGATTAGATGGGTGAAGAGACCTCTATATTCCTGTTGCATGCACAAGTTTCCATACCTTCCCACGCAAATCTAAAATCTCTAGAGAGTGCAGGTGACAAGGAGAGTTTTCTAATTAGAGAAATACCAGAGAAAGCAAATCTAAAGTATTCCCATGAGATGTCAATTACTCCATTTATTTCAAATGAGTTTTTAATTATTCTTGCCTTTAATTCTGTTATTGATTGTTGGCTGAATGACTGCATATAGTCTGTCTTGAAGGAACACTGAATTCCTCCAAACTCAAGCTAACTGATGAAGGCTGAAGGTCCACCTGAAGCCTACATACAAACTAAAGTCAAATGTATGTAAATGAAGACATTTTTTTCTCAAAAGAACACAGAAAGAATCAAGTGATGTCACAAATTGAAAGGGACAATGAAATACATTGTTATTCTATACAGTTGTGCAAGAAAGGTAGAACAGAGAAGATAATTCTTTATTCTTCTCAAGAAACAAATATGTCTCTATGATATTCCCCAAAAGAATTAATAAAAGTATTCAAGTGTGCAAGATTACACTTAACAGAATCTAAGTGACTGGGTAAAAAAAAATAAAAAAAGAATAATATCCATCAATTTATCAGAATTGGATGAAAATAAGGTAAGCACCCAGTAAAAGAGCTGTGATGTTTTTCTTTGTGTTTGTTATGAACGTGGTCTACTTCTGCATTCCTTGCACATGCAAATTCTTACTGAAGCCAATAGAATTTCTAGGTGAAGAATATATCTGAATCAACCCCATAATTTAATCAGAATGTTGAAGTGTGAGCATTTCCCGAAGCAAGCTGTAAATGAATGTGACACCAGAGAAAGGATGTACTGAAAGTGTAGTGCTGTGCTAGAGAATATGGATGGGCAATTAAAGCAGAAAAAGCGTGACTTTAGTTACAGAGAGGAAATCTGAAATGTAACTTAAATAGTACTAGATTAAACCTAAATCAACATTATCAACTAAATTGAAAAGTGAAATATGTTGTTAGAAGCATTTTACAATTCATAATTTTGTCCTGATTGTTGAGAATGACAAATGGGTTTAAAAGTAAAATGGCCAGTCACGTAGGTGTGGTTCCTGTACGTGGGTAACAAGATAACAGGCTTCAGATTGAGCTGAACCATAATCAAGTGTATGTGGTACAAGCTGTTGATAGGAAGAAGACAAAAAATCAAGGGTATTCTGCTATTGTACTTGTTTTTTTACTGACTGATTACTTCAATTCAGCTTTGAAATGAGGCACAGCAAACTAGCATTATACTTGTGGATCTAATGCTTTCTGCACTGAGTTATGGTGAATGACAACTTTGTTATTGCCCTCAGTGGACACAAAGATTTACCACCAGTGGGCTCTCGGTACGCGTGCAGTTCATATTTATATCTGTGTAGCTGAAGTTTAATGAAAAAACATTCAGTATGGGTTAGCACGGACCTTGTAAATCTAGATTTGAGTTTTGGCAGATGTGCCTTTCAAGATGAAATGACAATAAAGTTAATATTGATATGAGCAGATTTTAAAGTGCTGGATACTGCCTTTAGAAGCTCACACGGGCAGATGTTAATATACTGAACCAGAAGTCTCACCCGGTCTTTGAAGGTGGGCTAGAAGATGTGTGTAACTCTGAACAAGCATGTACAGGTGACTCTCCTTATAGTTGGTTCTTACTCTCTAAAACACAATAAGCAGCACAACTGCTCTGAATGATGCTGAGAGAGGTCTGCTTGACTCTGTGGCATCCTTCTATGTTCCATTTTCAGAGATTTCCTACAGTAAAAGGTTAAATGGTATACCCTGACACAACTGCACATCGTGATTTAATTTATTCTCTTAGTTTTGCAGCTTTTGATATTGTTCTCATTTGAAATGTACTTTTGATCTTTTACATCCTTTATGTCTCCACATTTTTGCATGCTTCTTTACTAATATTAAAAAGCCCAAAAGCTTGCTTGCCTGGCTATGGAGTTTCCTATGCTACCTGTGTTCCAATTTTTTAAGATAAAACTTACTGCTCTTACTAATCAGTGTAAAACAAAAACCTGTAAAGAAGGCGGTAGACATGAAAATGCTTTTCTTTTGCTTAGATTGTTTGCAACCTTGACAAGATCACAGAAATAAGCGTGGGAAGCTGTTGCCTGCGATACAGAACCATTAAACTATTCTCCTTGCAGAAAAAGCAGTGATCACAACATCTTACATCTGTTCTTGCTCAGCCTTAGAGCATAAAAGGAAATGAGATATTACAGGGGGGGAGAAAAGCCCCAACAGCTCAATGTGCTGCTGCACTGGATTGCAGATTCTACAGTTTTCTCCCTACTGTGAAATCACTTTCCATACTGGCTTAGAAATTATAACAAATGTAGCACTGTCCTAAATGTGTATTTAAGTGCAAGGCAGAAGTAGAGCAAACTGCTGTGAGACTGTCTGATAAAATGCTTCCAGAATGCTTCTCCAAAGAAGCCAAAGCTTGTTCATGGCCTGGTTACTCTTCATTGTATCAGTGTGTACTGAAGACAAATGTTGCTTGGAAAGGAAAAGACTTTCATATCCCCTTTGTTTAAAGATTAATTCCATGTAAAATCAACCTGCTTTCCTTGCTTTGTCCGTGTTTGTCATTTACCTACCCAGAACATACTCCAGGGGTTACAAAACAAGTTCATTATTCTTGCTCGATTTCTAGGGCACAAGAAGGAGCCAGTAGTGTTCTCTGATACATTAATCTGTGGCCCTTATTAAGATCTCAGGAGAGGGTCAGCATTGTCTTGCAGTTAAAAAGTTAAACTCCAGATACCAAATGTATTGACTTCTGCTCCTAAAGTTACTCGGTTGTGGAAGTCTAAATTGCCCTCAAAAAATCACAAAAATTTGCTGGACATAGGGTCAGCTTCTTTGCAGAGGTCAGTATCAGAAAGGCGTATAAATAATCACCAGTCTCCTTGAAAGAATAGAATAATCAGCGTGCAACTGATTTCTAGTGTATCTGAAAATAATTTTTGCAAGGGTAAAAACTATTTTGCAACCTCTGTAAGTTTTACTAGACTAAAATAGGTGGCACATGGAGGTTTGCTGTTTTTTGTGTTTGCTTCTCTTGCGTAGATTTTCATCTTTTATCCCAAAGTAGGGATATACTGTATTACCAAAATATAGAGCTGGCAAAGAACAATTTTTTTATTATTTTGTATGCTAGAAACTTCATGGACATAATTTGGTTTTCTAATTGTTTCATCCACGCTACAGTCTGCAGCTTAGTCTTCCACATCATTCTCGTTAACATGTTTTAAGATCTCCCATTATCTGCTTAGGTGGTATGTTTATCAGCTATGTCTTCATTAGCAAGTCGTGGGGTGCAACAGCTGAACCTTGTGGAGTAAAACCATGGGTGGTGAGGAGGTCCATGATGTATGTTTTGGAGCTTTTGCTTTGGACTGTTCTCCTCTGGTTGTATAGAAGCTCTGTTCTGTAGAGATGCCAGCTGCTAAACATTGTCAATTAAACCTTGCTCCATAAAATTTTCATGAGGTCTGTAGGCAGAATAATTGTCTAAAGAAGGAAAGACAAACAGAAACATCAGTTCAATACATGGCTCCTTTCTATGTTTAATGGTTCAGGCTGTTGGATACTCTAATTTTCAAAGGTGCCCAACAACGTCATGTACAAGCAATATAATTTAAGGCAAAACACTGAAATTCTTTACATCCCCTAGCAAGTTTGAAAAATAGCTATGAATTTTGATTAAATGACTCAGATTTTTTTTTTAAAGTATGATTTTAAACCTAAACGAGCATTGTAGTACTAAAATGTTTAAAAACTTACTGTGAAGCAATACTTATTGTTAAATCAAGGCATTTTTTTCTTCTTGATTAGAAGAATTTAAATGTAACAACAGCAACTGGCTTCTTAAGAACAAAAAAATTCAGAAAACTACAGTTAAAACCTTTGTTTTCTTTTTAGACATCTATAACTAAAAAGTCATAGCCAGAATTATGCAATGGTAAGTCTGTTGTACACCCATTACTCCTAATAGATAGGGTAAGATTTTAGAGAAAAATAAAATTAAAATATTTTTTAATGTATAAGTCTTAGCTTAATCTAAGTTTAAAGCTTCCCTATGGTGTAGCTTTCTACTCTCCTGTAGCAGGGTGATGAGGGAAAGAAACAGGAGCCTGAGATGCTAAAGGCAAACATAATGGAATTCAAGAAAAAATGTTTAATATCTTTGGACAAATAATGTCATAAAGAGAGTCTTATTAAGATCAGCAGAGGGATCTATATTTTTGTACTCTGGTGAGCAGATCTGTGAGTAAAACAGAGGATCTAGACAATGCATCAGTTTAATCATAAAGAAGCTGAGTTCGTAAGCAGGGAGAAAGGAAAGGGAATGAAAGAAGGGAGGAACAAGTCATAGCTTATTTTCATAGAAACACACACTTAGTGCCTGTTTCCTGCCTGGGTTGCAATAGATAACTGGAAGCTCTCTTCAGCTTTTATCTGAATTGATAAATGCTCGATTTGTATACAGAAGAGTGATGTAATTTATTTTCTTGAGCTCTTTTCCAGTGTTTTGTAGTAATCTAATTGTGCTTGTGTAGTCCTTTAATTTGCAAGAAAGAAGATAATATAATTGCAAAACTCAGGAGTAAGACAAGTTTAGATTACTAGCAGAGGCAAGTTAATTTCTTATTCATTAAATGCTAATGAACCTGGCACCTATGTTTTATTTGTTTCACTGTGTTTGAAATTGGAAAGGTCTTGTAACATAGCTAAGGCTATGATAAACAGAGATGTTAAATTAAACTGTTGTTTTCCCTGATGTTCCACTAGAATAAGCAAGTTTGTAAAACTAGGTAACTATAAATATGTGTGTGTGGTGAAGCATCCCCAAAAGGCAAACCTAAAACTGTTAGGAGGTGATTCACATGTTCAGATTCCTTTGAGAACTGTGGCTGAACCATTTGCCCTTCAGGGCCCGGTTTTGGTGTGGTTTGCATACGGAATGGGCAACGTGTTAGTGCACTAAAGCTTACACAGCAATTCTGGCTTAAAATCCAGGGACGGATCTGAATTCTGCATCTGTTTGCAGTCGTGTTGCCAATACAACTAGACATAAGTACATGAAGTAGTCTTTTATTATCACTGATGTTCCTGATAATACTGCATAAATGGCTAAATCTAAATCTTTGGTTGTTCATAAAAGTGCTACAGGCATGCAGAAATCTATGGTTTATTTTCTCGTCAGCTGCTAAAATGAGGTTTGAAATTACTATTTGTGTTCATACAAGTTTTATATCATTTTGGCCTTAATGTCTTTGTTGCTTACCTCTTTAAAACAGGAATGATGAAACCTAGCCTTTGGGGTGAAATTGCATGGCTTACATAGCTAGTTTATATTATTGGGTTATTTATCATATAGTATTATACAGAATAAGAAAAACTTTAATAAAAAATATGAGGACAGTTTTGATGTTTTCCTCTTATGAAGCGTTGCTTTCCTTTTTGCCCAATTTTCTTTTACTGTACCTTTAAAGTATGTACAGCCTGGAGATCAAACAGACCAAAAGTCTAATTGAATGTAGTACTTACAACATATCTCTGACTTAAACATATTGAAGAATGTCCAGAGATACAGGTCCACAAATCATCTTGCTCGTGCACAGCATTGCTTCTACCACTTGTTTGATGGAGAATTCTTGTTTCTGAATGTGGAATAAAAGGAATAAAATACCAAATGAAATAGCTTGATTTTGACACTCTGTTAGTTTGGTTCAAGATTAACAATGTGTGTATACTCAAAAATGTTCATATGGTTGGCTTTTCTTATATGGGAATGATTGCTTATTGACTGAAAGTTCAGCCGAACTTTGACTTATTCTATTTGTGTTGTATACAATGAAACACTGTTGGATGAACTGAATTAGATTTGAGGGTATTCCTATCTGAACCAACACATTTTAGAAATTTAGGAAAAGTAATTATCTACAATGTGTGTACCTAATTCAGTGCTGCCATTTTTATTTGCCGCAATGTCTTGTTAACGACTTGAACCTTTCATTCCTGAAATTTGAGAATACACCTCCAGATAACCCATGCTTAAAACCTGTGGTGGCAGAGGGAAGAGTCTGAGGCTGTCCGTATTCTGGTGGGGACAGGGCTGGCAGTTCCTGGGAGACAGAGAGCTCAAATAAGGTTTATTTTCTTATTGCTTGTCCGTGCATATTGCTTGCTGCTGAATCTCAGGTTTTGAACAAGTAATGTGCAAGTTATGTATGTGAAAAATATGGTACCCAAACTGTTTTCACAGTTAGTGCTCTAGTCTTGGATCAGGATATCAATATGATGTGTTGCAGAAGGTTAACTGGTATCTTCCATGTCAGCACCCAAAATGTAGTTATTATCTGAGCTTTATTCCTATTATATCATTCTGTGAGATATGCATAAATGAAGGAAAAAAATTGTAAGATCAGATGACTGTTTCAGTTAAGAATTTCTGTAACGTTTTAGCACCTCCTTGCTGTGTTTCTTATCCCAGCTATAGCTACAGACATAAAAATTAAAATGGTCAAAGCTAAGCTGTGAATATATATAATTTATAACCTGCCACAAAGATATAATTTGCTTCTCACTCATTCACCTCTGCTATAAAGCAACAGAAATAGGTAATTTGAAGACTAAGCTTGATCTTTCAGCTAACCTGACAAGTTGACAATAGGAAAATTTAAATAGATTAATTTGAATTATGATTAAGAAGAAAATTATGTGTTAAGAAGAAAAAAAAAACAACTTTGGTCTAATAAGTTATAGTATTTGGCTCTTTAAGACATTGAAATTCTCCAGACCTGATTCTCCAAAACACAGATGTTAGTTGTTTTTAAAAGCAAACCTTTATCTTTTGAAGCCTGTTCTTTGTACTATGTGTCTCTTAAATTATCTAAGATCTAAAAGCATCATTTTTATTTTCTTCCAATACTCTATGGATGGTGTACTGCTTCTTTGTGTACACTTTCTTGCTATATGTTTTTATCTCTACTAAGGGAGGTAGTGGCTCTGCTAGTGACTCCATGGAAAAAGAGAATCTGTTTCTAAGATGAAGTGAAGAAATGGTCATGTAGTTGTGCTAAATCAATGGAATTACTGTTGGTTTTGCCCTTTCTTGTAGTGTGGAGCAAAATCCGCATAAGAGCTTTTTGTCAAGAGAAGAGCTCAGCTCTCCATTATGAGTCTGCCTGGATTTAGCACCTAGTCCTCTGATAACATGTGTACATTGATTTTATGTTTGCTTATTTTTTCACACGTTCTGGAGTAATGTTGCTTTCCTCTAAGACTAAGCAGAGACCCTTAGACAGCCTTATCATACCACCCAGTAATCTCTTATCACCAGACTTGACCTTCCTGTGCTTCTAAACCTCCTTGCTTCTGAGGGTGATAGTCATTGTGGTTAAATCCATTCTTTAAAAATTAATATATAAGGACTAGCGAAGACATGATACTTTATGAACACTGAATTATTGGAAAAACTTTAAGAACATTTTATGCAGCGCTTGGTATATTTTAGGTGATACTTTTGGGCTCCCGGAAGCAGCAGATTGTGACTTTGAGTAGTTGTACAACCCATTCCATTGGGATTGGTGGGCTGATTACTGCTGCACTGCTACTTGTCAGCTACCATCCTTTTGACACTGGTCTACTTATCTTACACTGTCAGTTGATACCATGGCTGTCTTCACTGGGGAAAATTTCAAGGAACCTTAGCCAGGCACCTTGCGCTGTATCCCGTTATGACTTTGTTATTGGTCTTAATCATATTTCTGGTAAGCAATGAAATGTACAATTACATTAGCATCTTCTAGATGATATCAGTGAACACATCTGCTAATATTGAAAAGTAATATCAGAACAGAGCTTTCGTATGAAATTAATGTGTTATTTCTGCCAGGTTTAATGTTAAAATTAGCCTTCAGAATTTTTCCTGGGTATAATGAAATGGGTGCAATAAAATTCTTTTTAGAGTTTTGTAATGTATCTCAAGAAAATATAATTGCATTAAATGCTAAAGGGCCAAATCAATTGTCTTTAGTAGAATATTTGGCTTTTCAATCATTAGCATAAAAGAGTGGGAAGCGTAATGAAGTAAGGGAGATGGCGTTTTCAGAGGCAAAAGAAATTTTCAAATAGTCTTCTCAAATAATGAACTATACACTAAGATATTTTCAGCTAAAAGACAAGGCACAGTAGTCTTCAGAGTGTACCCTGTATTAATAGCACATTTCAAGAAGGTATTCCTCATTTAAACTCAACAGCTAAGGCTTATAAAAATAACATTTTAGGTACTCTCTCAAAGAAACTGTAACTCCAGAGTTGCTAACACATTTGTTATGCCAGTACCATTTGGCATACCAATATCTGAAGATGTATCTGAACTATATAAAATTTTAATCCCTGATCCTGTAAATCCAGTGATTGTTTCCCCTTTTTGCACAGATGTTTGTGAGTGTTTGAATCAGGTATTGCAGATTGCAAGATCAGAATTCACTAATTAAAGTAACTCATCTGAAATACTTGTCAGATGGAAAGCATTTTGAAATATATATGAAGTACAAAGTAAAAATAATTTCTTAAGGATGGTATAGAATTATCTTATTTTTTAAAGAAAATTCCATGAATAAAAGATATTTTAATTTTTGGTTTTTGTTTTCAGGTTCTGAGTTTAGGGAAAAATAAAAGGGGGGGGAGGGAGGGAAGGAGAAAACCCCATCTCCCCTCTAACTCAGTTTCTTCCCCTCTATTTTTTTTTTCATCTCTAGACTAAAACCATGATGTCACATTTTCAACAAAGACTTTCTGAAATGTACTTCATGAACTGAATTAATGGCAGCACACAGTAAAGTAAAAATAGGTAAATTAATTGAAGTATACATAGTTAATTTATTATCAGTAAGTTAAAATAGATAAACTACTTGAAGGAAGTATGCATGTTTGATAAATAGAGAAAATATGACATTATTACCGGAATACAATATTAAAATCAGGAATAAATATCGCATTATTAGATTTGTTTACTGAAATTATACAAAATAACCTGGCTTTCTGTTTTGGAAATTCTTCTTTTGATCAGCCTTGGAGTATGGAAGCCTTCAGTCATTGATCTATGTGAAAATTCAATTAATTCAAATTTGCAGAGACTTTTTTTATCACTAACTGTCAGCAATTGAGAAAGAAAAGTGAATATTTCAGGAAATATCTGACTAAACTATTGTACACCTGTTTCATTATGAAGAAATCCAGACAAGTAGGATTGATTATTAGTGGTCATGAAAAGACTGATTGCCTTGAAAAGACTACAGTTATAAGCCTCAATATTAAAAGCTATTACTTTTTAACACATTCATTTTTCTTGCAACTTTTGTCTATTTTGCTGGTTTTCCTGTTTCCCTCATGATGTTCCTTTTCCCCCCCAAATTTTATGTACGATATAATTTACTTTGGTCTATGACGAGTAGGGTTTTTGCAAGTTGGTGTAGGTTTTTTACTGTTTCCTGACAATTTATGCCTGAAGGCTAATTCTTAGATACTTTCTTTGTTTTGGAATGATAAAAAGAAAAAAAAAACCCACAACTGTTTGAATTAAAAACTAGTATTCAAGCAGACTGTTGCTTTTTAAAAAAGAAAGATTTTGCCCTTTAGAACTGCAATATTTACTTAGGTAACATTGAAAATGTATGCAAGATGCTTAGGAGTTGTAAATGAGTGATGCTCCGCGGGAGTCAGACAAAAACCTGAGATAAAAGGTACTGTATACATTGCATTTGTCTGTTTCCTTTGGATGCCAGTGTAGCACCTTTCATAAGAAGATATGGTACCTTTTACTGTTAAGTAATCCTCCCTGAAGTAAGGGCTGAGTAGGAATAGAGCAGCCTTCCCCTTAAGGAGTTACAGTAGCGCAACTACTTCAGAATAAAAGGTGGTGGTGGGGGGGGAAGTAATGTAGTGAGAACATTTGCTGCCTGTCTTAGTTTGGTGGAATGAATTTTCTGGCTATTAATTTTTAAAACATCTTGTTTTCAGTGGATTTTTAATTTTAGCTCTCTAGCTGTCCATTGTCTGATGAGGGCTTTCTGCTATACGTTGGCCCTATTCTAAAGAAAGACGCTTCATTGCAGTTGCCTCGCTTTCTCCTCAGTCTGGTCAGATTGTTTGAAATCTCTACGCAGAGTTTACTATGGAGAAGCAGAGCTCAGAAAAACATAACAGAATCTATATCTGAAACCTGTTGGACATCAGCTCTGTTGCATACAAGGAGTTTAAGGTGAGAGCAAGCAAGTGCCTGGGGATAATGCCATAAATGTGCAAGTCATGGATTGTGGTCTGTGAGGTCCGTCAGTGTAACACTGGAGTTAAGCAGGACAGCTAAATGTAGCAGAAAGCTGAAAACCAGAGTCTTTGTCCATTGGTAACAGTTCTAGAGTGATGTGAACATTAAAAAACAGCAAAAAATGATAAATTATTTTAAAGATTTTTGGAGTTACCGTCTGTTCAGGAAAAAAAGAAAGCATTCATCTCAAAATCAGACGCATCTCTACCAACTTAAAGCTTAGAAGGGCCTTGTACCTTCCCGTCTAGTTCGTGGAGTCCCACAACCACAGCTCTGTTCTGTTAGTCTGTGTCTGTGTAGGCAGGTAAGGACCTGGTATCTGGATGAATTCCAGGAGAAAACGTTTAAAAGTAAAGAGGAGAATTTAAGATTATACTCCAAAAGAAAGCAATAAACACAACTATATCCTCAGTAAGATCAACTTTATATAGTTTTCATGTCAACGTTTTTCTGCAATAAAACCAAATTTTTAACAAATTTGTTGTAGCTCTGGTTCCAAATGTGTAATCATATCTGCACAGGTAAGCCATAGAATCCACCAAGCGCCACTGTATCCCTTGGCAGCCACTCAGCCTGACTAGTGAATTAAATGGGTAATTTCAAACATCTCTGGCGTGCTTCCTATCCTAAGCCAAGAGCAGCATTCACAATTATACCCCTATTTTTGAAAGTGGCAATGAGATTGTGTTTGCCCAACTTCAGTGCAACCTTTTACGTATCATCTGAAAATAAAATCAGATATAGTGGGCATAAAGCATAAATAGGCTTCACCATACTGTAGCTACATAAAGGTAATGCAAAGTCCCAACTTAGGACTCACCTGAGCTTTTTCTCTGCTATACTGGAAAGGTCTGAATTGCGATACTTTGTCACATGGCTTTTGAGAATGAACTTTGGCACAAACATAGGTAAATCAAGGCAAGGGGATAATTTTTGCACTTCCTCATTTTCTCTACAAAATCAGTAAGTATTTTTGCTGATGCAGTTTCACATGATTTTAAGATCAAATCCCCCTGGCAAAGCAGGGAATATACAGTTATTTAGAAATCACGTCTGCTGAATTGCTTACATTCATCCATTATGAATGGGAGAGTTCCCAGCTCTATTAGTACTGCTGGATTTATGCCACAGAAGAAAAATAACTCATATACATGCCCTTTACTCTTGTCTACAGTATATGTGCACAACTGCAAACAAAGAACTTTGTCACAGCATCACACATTCTTCTATTTCTCTTCAGAGGATCCATTTATTTATTTATTTCGTTCAAGCCCAGATACATGTATTATATTCTCATGTGCCTCACTCTCAAAGGAGGCACTGCTTTTATTAATGAGATAAGGACACTATGAGAAATAACTATTTTATTTTGTTATTGTAGTGGCTAAGATCATGGTCTCCTGGCTCTGTGTAACTCGATACAAAATAAAACTCAGCATTTTAACATTAGATGAATGAGCAGCTTCTGTTCCATCTGTGATGAAGCAAGTGCACACATCTTTTGAACTGCTTTGGTAGTGACTAAACCAAGCTACGATGGAGTGGCAGTCCTGGTGCTTTGTAACAGTGTATACCATGACCTCTGTGGTATTTAAATGTACTTGCTACAATTCTCATGTTTTTCTAGCAGCTTTCAGGTCTGTGGTGGCAGCTTCTTGAACGACCTTGCTTGCTCTTTTGGCTGCCCATGCTGCTGACTGCTGTGCTGTTTGTAGCAAAGCCTGCAGTCCTAGTGACAGATTTCTAGCACAGATTTCTGATGTACTGGTTTGGCCTTCTGGGTATCTCTCTCTTTCATTCTGTCTGATTCAAAAAGGTTGAGGAGGCTAATGAATACAGGGTTTTGACTAACTTCAACTCTGCTTAATGCTTCACAAAACACAAATGTGGAGTTATTTTTATAATACAAGTGTATAGAACATTTTCTCCTTGTAGCTAAGGAGATTTCATATGGTGTTTTGAAATAAAAGGCTTTTCTTAACCTGCCAGAACTTAGTCATTTAACATAACCAAGGCCATATCCCCAGAATGTAAAAAACCCCCACCATTTTAATAAAATACGTACTCTCTATGCAAAGGTGGAAAAAAACAGTAATAGCTTGTTGCAGTGTGAACTTAAGTTCTGATGAAACTGATATGTATATATGCAACAGAATGATGTAAAAAATCCTCAGATACATATTTTTCATATGTATCTTTATTTATATATCTGCATCCAAGGCAAGAGTTGAATACCAGGATTGATTTAGAGTGTGCTGCTAATTGCTAGCTTTAACATTGTGAATTTTTAGGTGGAGATACTGTGTTAGGGGACACATTATCTTGGGGTTTTACTCAGAACTAGCATTCAACTGAAAGAGTCAATTGTCTCTGTTACTACAGAAAGGATTGTGGTATAGCTGAGTAGGCAGTAACAATTTCAGGACTTCTCCAAATAACTAGCAGGTATACCATGAAGGAAAAAGAATGTTAAAAACAGGACTTAGTCCTCCTTCCTCCCTCAGTACCGATGAAGCGCAGTCAGTAGTCAGCTGAGCTGTGTTTCTAAGTTTAGAGTGATTTTTAGTATTGCTCTTGGAAAGAAAATTTTTAATCACTTCCTGTTACATATAAACCCAAAGTAGGCATTATCTTAGAATGGCTCCTAGATAACAGTCTCAGATGTAACTTTGTGTTACAGCAGGTATTCATGTGTGCCCATGAATGCACTGACATAGCATAGATAGAAACAGATCTTTGTGCATATGTGAGTGTATATAGATGTGTGATGCATTTTATGCTCAGCTTGCAGTTCAGAATTAGTCAAAAGAAGAAATTAATTTTATTAGTTTCCTTACACACAAAAAATGGCTGCCAAGAATCTGAGAATGTACCAATGAAATATGGTTTATAAAATTACATCCTATAGCATTTTTTAGCACACTTTGGGTGTGGGCTTCAAAAGCACTTCAAAAACAGATACATGAGAGTACTCTGGGTTATAAAATTGTAATCATCCTTACTTCAGTCAGCATTAAAAAATTCATTTTTAAGGCATCATTTTGAGAGGGAGAAAAGTCATCAGAAACTTCAAGGTCAACTAATTAAATTGCTTTTATATGTTTCTATTTCCAAGGAAAATTTCCTTATGTGTCCTTTTTTTTCTTATTTATATTTTACCAAAAGAATGCACAGACTTTATGTCATTATGTAGAATCCTTCATTAGCTGTAGAAGTTCCAGAGCTTGGTGCCAAAAAACTGGAGTTTCCTTGTAAGAGAGTTCTCTTTGTATAATAACTTCAATAACTAACAATCCTTGAACCATTTAGTATGGGAAGCATTCTCATTTTTCAGATAACAAAAATTTATCTGCAGTATTTTTTCCATAGCCACGTAATGAGGCTTGTAAAGACATGACACAAAGAAATAGAAAGAATAAATCAAATTGTACAGCTAAAACCTCAAGGATATGACAGCAGAAATGACAAACAACAGGGAGCTCTGCAGCTTTTCTCATTGTCGGTTGAAATCCATTTCTTTCTCTACCATTTAGGAGTATATTTTAGGACAATTGTATTGCCAGTGCTGGCTAGGGACTCTAAGAACAGATATTTAGAAATCTCCAGAGTTTGTTTTGAGGGGTATACAGGGGAAGTGGTGGGTGAAGAAACAAGTTGCATTCATTGAGGCTTCTGTGAGCTCTTTATAGGTGATAGTTTTGCACCTTGCAAAATCTTTATAAATAAAAAAATGCTTGTAACAGACTTGTGGGATAGAAAATCCATATCTTCAAGCTTATGAATGCTGGAGGACTCCTCCCTAGGACGGAAGTTAAAATAGCCTGATCAGGTCTGACTGTTGGTACTTATCTGCGGTTTCTGTTCAGTGCAGAGAGAGTTTGCCAGAACAAATGCCAACGAGAAAGCATCAGCCTTTGTTTCCAACAGCTCTCCACAATCACTCTCAGTTTTAATGAGTCTGAGCAGAAAAATAAATGGATGTAATGTCAAGTAATTTCTTCACTCTACCAGAAAGGTTGTGAAAAGTAGGGGGTAGAATGACACTTCCATATGTTCATGGTGTGCAGCAGAGGAGTTCAACTGTGTTTTAAGAGGGGTGGATAGGATGAAAATTAGAAGGAAATGACGCAGAGCTATAGAAGAACGAGCCGCCAGCACATCCCAATACGTTCCAACTCCAAAGACGGCAGCTGTGGCCAGGCTTCCTGCACCTCATCCTGCACTCGGGATATGTAGGGCTGCCCATCCTCTGGGGGAAGGGATCTGTCTGGCTGCTGCACATGTCACCGTCATCAGGGGCATCTGGGAGCATTTTGATCTATAGGCTGTTATTGTAAGAGGTCGCCTAACAGTTACTTAAAGATATTTGTATGTACACAGACAAATGAGGGTATTTTACTGCTGCACCCGTTATTTTGCTGCTTGGGCTGTAAGCCATCTTAGGTAGTTGCATGGTAACAAGTACCGTTTATGCTTTAATTTCAAAGCTTGGTTTTGAGTAGCATTTAATTTTACGTGTGACGTCAAATTCCATGAGAGGATATAAGAAAATTTTCCTTTGGTTAAAGCTGTGGGAACAAAGAAAATCAACCAGAGGCTTGAGTTCTCTGTGCTAATAGATAGGTTTTGCTTTGCACAGGGATTTTAGCTAAATTTATGCCACTAGAAAAAATATTCAGGGTTTTTTTTTTCTGGTTTGGATGCTCAAATAAAGTTGAATATACAATTGCATTTATACTAGGATATGTATAATTTTCGCAAGTTAACCTTTTGGTCATATTTTATTTAATAGGTTTGCTTTTACACAGGCTGTGAAGCCCACTTGACAAAAAACGGTCAGGAGTTGTGCAGCATTATGTGGTTTTATGCATATGCCAATATCTGTAGCTACTATCTGTATTTTAATGTGTTCATATTCTGAAGTATTAAACCCAGAATTTTCTATCTATAATGCTGCAGTTTAGTAATAAATTTTAAACTTAAATTAGCTTTAGTTAATGAAAAGTAAAAATTTAAAGTTGCTGCTACAGTTGTGACAGTTACTGGAAACTACCTTACGAATGCAGCAAAACTTCTTATGGGAAAACGGTAAATGAAGCATTCTTTTATTCTAAGAGAGAACACTGAAAAAACAACAAACTTCAAGTGACTAATCAACTCATTTACATTATAGATACGTGTAACTTTTTCTGAATTAGTCAAACAGAATTACCATTTTATAATGTTTATTTATCATTGAAAATTTTATATAATTTTTAATGATGTAGAGGATTGTATTATCAGTAACACAAATCATGAGAAATCATGACTAGAAAATGATGCTAAAATTTCTGTTGGTAGGTTGATATGCCCCTAATAGAGTATTTTTCCTGAAATCAGAACAGAATTATGTGATATATTACCTGGAATCTGAGCCAATCAATGGAAATATAGAAACCTAGTTAAAGATGGAAAATTATTTCTGTGTGTATTCAATTGATTGTATACTGAGATTAGGTTTTTACTTTTTTTTTTTTAGTCGGAGAATGGGTTTTGGGTGTTCCAGGTTTTTTGTTGGGGTTGTTTTTTTGTTGGTGGTTTTGGGGTTTTTTGGCTGGTTGGTAGGTTTTTCCATTGTTTTGTTTTAGTTCAAGCAATGCAAGTTTGACATGTCAGATTATGTATGTTTATTATTGGTTTATAAACCCCTATATCTATACGCTTTTCAGCCTTCATTTGCTTTGTTCAGCGGAATCATGTGGGTTGTCCCTGCCTGGTGTGTACACAGAAAATTTCTTCTCCTTTCTTATTCCCCTTCTAAACCTGTCTCTTCTTGTTTTTATGTATAGTTTTCTTTTCAGTTTAAATGAAAGCACCCAAAAGCAGTGGACGCGCAAGCAAAAGGAAAATCTGTGATCATGACTACTTTGTGACTTGCTAATATTGAAGACTTCAGGATTTTAGATTAACAAAACCTCCAAACTATTCAGAATAAAAATTCAGGCTTTAAAGTTCAACATGAATATGTACATATTCATATTGTAGCTGAAGCAGAAACTACCAAGTCTTTTTATTGTTATTATTTATTTTTTGCTAGTGAATGATTAAAATTATTAAAATTAAAAAGAATGATGTCATAGAGGAGAACTTGCTGTTCTTTTTTAAATTAGCTTGGACATTGAGAAGTTTCAAAATGTGTTTGTAATGTTCCTCCTATAAAACAGTTTAATAAGATGTCATAATGAGCATGTAAAATTAGATATATTGTATCAAGAGGCAAAATAACCTCATTACACAGAAAGCTCCAACAAACTGAAGCTTGCCTAATATATAATCCAGTAGTTTAATTTGTAAACTTGATTATTGCTCTTAACAGAGTTCATTAGTACCTTTGAGTCCTATAAGACATTTGAATTATACTTGTCATAATTAATATTTAGTCTTTTATACTGTTCAGTGTTTCCCAGGCTTTCAGAATGGTTCTTCTAATTGCTTTCTTAAAATTTGCCAGCTGTGCAAACTTCATTGCTAAAAGGATACAGAGGGACTTCACAGCTGCAAGATGACATTGTATTGATTAATTAACAATTTGTATTTTCCCATAGTAGATTTGAATACCCTTTCTGAACACTTTTTCCTCTCATTGACAGGTAAGCGTATTATTCCTCTATCCATATTTATGTCATTTAATGGGCTGGTTTTGGCTGGGGTGATTTTCTTCACAGTAGCTGCTATGGGATTTTGTTTTGGATTTGTGCTGGCAACAGAGCTGAATATTCAGGGATGCTTTTTTTACCCCTGAGCAGCGCTCACACAGAGCCCCGGCCTTTTCTGCCCCTGCCCCAGCCCACCGGCGAGCGGGCGGGGGGGCACAGGACGCTGGGAGGGGGCACAGCCGGGACAGCTGACCCCGACTGACCAAAGGGACACCCCATTCCATATGGTGTCATGCTCAGCGTGTAAAGCTGGGGGAAGAAGAAGGAGGGAGGAGGATGTTTTGGAACAGTGGTGTGTACCTTCCCCAGTTACCGTTCCACACGATGGAGCCCGGCTGTGCTGGGGATGGCTGAGCCCCTGCCCGCCCAGGGGAAGGAGTGAGTGTGTGAGTGCCGCCTTTGGCTGTGCTTACGTGGGCGGCTTTTGCTTTACCTATTAAACTGTCTTTATCTCGACCCACAAATTTTCTTACCTTTAATCTTCTGATTCTTTATCAAGGCGGTAGGAGGAAATGGACCACCGCGTTTATTGGACTGTGTGGGTTTGGTGGCCTGGCACATCAGCCCCATGGTTGGGTGCTCAAAAGGACTGTCGTGGTTTAACCCCAGCTGGAAACTAAGCACCACACAGCTGCTCACCCGCTTCCCCTGGGCGGGCAGGGGCTCAGCCATCCCCAGCACAGCCGGGCTCCGTCGTGTGGAACGGTGACTGTGGGGAAGACAAACGCCACCATTCAGAACGTCCCCTCCTTCCTTCTTCTTCCCCCAGGTTTATATGCTGACTATGATGTCTCATGGTATGGAATATCCCTTAGGTCAGCTGTCTCAGTTGTGTCTCCTCCCAATATCTTGTGCCTGTTCCCCCCCAGCCTGCTCGCTGGTGGGTGGGCTGGGGTGAGGAGCAGAAAAGGCCTGGGCTCTGTGTGAGTGCTGCTTCACAGTAACAAAACGTCCCTGAATTATCAGTGTTTCCTGCACAAATCCAAAACACAGCCCCGTATTAGAGACTATGAAGAAAACTTTATCCCAGCCAAAATCAGTACATATGAATGTGAATTGATTGTCTCCAGGGAATGACACTGGAGTGTAGATTCTGATTCTTCATTGAATTCCAGGGAGCGTAAAAAAATCCACAGAAAGCACAGTCCAAAACGTTAAGTGATAGGGAAAGGAACACAAATAAGTTTATCTTTTATGCAGAGTAACAGTTCAAGTGTGATTTGTATCAGTGGTATCCATGCACTTGAGTTTTAAAATTCTAGAATATGCTAACTCTATGAATACTTGTGGTATCCTCAGCGTGAAAGTCTGAGTTTAAAAGAGTTGCCAGGTCTCAACTACCATCTCTGCTTTCTTGGCTTAGAAACAGGAACAAACAAACTTCCCTTAGTGAGTCTGCTGCTCTGCTCCTGCAGCTTCAGAGTGTTGTGGGGGTTGTTTTTGTGGCTCCCTGCATTTCTGCTTGCTCTGCTCATTAATGACTGCACATCAGCAAATCGTTGTGCCTTTGCCTCCACTGTCTGCCAGGCTGGAGTGATTGTACCCTCCAACTGCTGAGAGCCTTACTGCTTCTGGATTTGGTTGATTACTGTGGGACAGCAGTGCTTCCCTGCAGTGCTCATGCTTCATGACATCATCAGAATAATTGACAAAATGATGTGGCCAAACAGCGTGCAAATACTTTATGAAGTATCAGTTACTTGATGCTACTTGTAACTGTTGCCCTCATGATACTTACAAAATCTCATATGTAAAGTGCTGTGTAAGCAGCAAGGCTGCCTCCTTTAAGGCAAGACAAAGGGGCAAAATCTGAGGGACTGGATGTGGTAATGCATTGGCTGATTGCATATATTTCAAATGAGTATTCAAAAAGTTTGTGTCCATCCTAAACATGGGGTTTCCCCATTGGCACAGCGAAGAAGTGTGCAAAGTCTTTTTCACAACTAGATGACTTGGGGACAGAACTTCTACCCAAGATGGTGTGAAATGAGAGGAAAAAATAAGAATGGGGGTTCTCATCCTGTAGGGTCCAGCGTTAGGAACTAAACATGGAGCTGTTGTTTTATCTTTTTTTGCTGCACAAAGCACATTAAAAATGCATATAATTTAATGGAAAAGAAAATTACATCATAAATTAATTTGGTTTTAACAATAAAGGATTAACAAATACAATTTGAAATGTATAAGACAGTTGCCATGGTATATTTTCACATTTCACAGATGTTTGACTCGTGTATTGATGTAAGAGCAGAAGGCTCACCTCTCATTTCTGGTATTGTGGGTGTTTAATCTGAAACCTCCAAGCTTGCTGAGGTTCCTTCTTCACTGTTTTTTGCTAGCAGCAGACCAAATAAATCTTTAAGCATGGCTTGAAACAACCACAACCGACTAGGAAGTGCTTATATGTTCTAGATGTTAGAACTTTACAGTAGTTTATCCCATATTAGAGCTAACTCAGTGGTTTAATTCAGCACCTGGCAGAAGCACTTTATTTTCAGGTTCAGGATAACACCTTAGCTCTCTTTTTGCCTGCTGCCTTTGTTTTGTGTTGCTTGGATAGAGGCATTTTGAAAGGCAAATGTAGCAGTCAACGTCAGCTCTGCTTAGCAGGGAACTGAACATGGAGATGAACTCTTGTTCAGACTGTCTGATAAGTGACCCTGCAGAATATATAGATGGCTGTTATTCCATTAAGTAAATTCTCATTAAGATATACATTCCATTTTCATTATGGTGTACAGGAAGCCTGATAGAGGCAGTAATGTACCCTAGTTGTTTTGTATGATTTTATATATAGATTTTCATAAGGTCTGCATCAAACAAGCCACAGGAGGGCAAATACTATGCTGGTGAGAATTGGTGTACTTGAATTGATGAGTAGTAACGTTTTTCCATAGCATATGAAAAAGGATGCTATCAGTACAGCACTGCCATTATACCAGCTTGAGTGCTCACTGCTGCTCTGTCTTTTTCCCTCTCTCTTATTCCTAAGATGATAGAAGCAGACACATTCAAAGCTTTTATCTACAGTCTGCAGATGGAGAAAAGAAGCGTGTGTTATGCTAAGGGTGAAATTTTCAGCAGAGATTGGTAAGTTACTTAGGTGCCTAACTCCTATTTTCAGAAGGGATATAGGGCCTTTTTAAAACAGCGGTTCTGTTCATAGGAAACTAATCTACTTAGTTACTTCAGGAAACATGCAGCTTTATATCAATCATACAACGAAGAGGATGAAGGGGTAAGTTTCACAGAATAATCAGGAAAGAAGAGACAGGGAAGAACTTAGCTCTAACCCTTATCTCTTCGGGCAACTGGCTTGACTCTGTGTTGACCCCTTCCTCATTCCTAGTTTATGAATTAAAAGATCTTTTCTTAAAGCTACAAGGACGTCCTTTTATTATCTCAGATGGGAAGAGTTTCTCTCTCTTTTCTTACCTTTTACTCTCTCAGTCCTTGAGTTCTACAGACTGTCCCAGTATCTAAAGTTCCCAGAGAATGAAATCATCCTGGCCTCTCTTCCTTTAGAAAATCATTAGGAAAAGCAAAGGACTCTTGCAGTCCATGTCACTTCACAGGCAAACCTTGTCCTGACATTTCCTTAGAGTTCAAACATTAGTGTCATGCTCTTTGAATAACAAGGATCCAGTTTGCTCCAGAATGATACATGGTCTACTGGAGACCAGGTAGCTCATGAAACATCTGATATATGTCAGGTTCTTAAGGTTTAACTCTTTAGTTAGAGTGATACACACAAACTGATTTTGAAAAGCTTGTTTTACAGTTCTCTTGTAATCCCGGTTTAGGATTAAATCTGAAGGAGTTCTTACCTTCCTTTCTGTCCAAAGCTGGTGGAGGTTTTCTCTCATCAGAGCTCATAGACTTGGACAGCATCTAAAAAGGAATTCCTTTGTCCAAGCTGCTTTTAATGATTTCTTCATCTCACTCTTAAAAAAAATAAAACCTAGGATCTGGACTTTGTGACGCAATGGGGATGTTTGATAATGTTTTGTTCCATTCTTGTTTCAGGGGAGCTTTAAAACCTGGAGTAGTGCCTGTGACTGGACCTCCAGAACAAACTGTTTAAGAAAGGTTTGTCTGAGCTCTCTGTTGGAGGTAGCATCAATTGTCAAGGTCTTTGTGAGTCCTTCTAAACTTTTGAACATTCAGCTGCTCTAATAAGAACGTTTGCTGCTAACACAGACATACAGAGCGTATCTCATGGCAGAATTCAGGCATTCGTGAGCAAGAAAGGTCACAAAGATCACAAGCTTTTTTCTGCCAACACTGCTCACACCTGCTGCTTATTCCAGGTCTGCTCTGTACTATGGATTTGACACAAAAAAATGCTGGGTAGCTGAAGTGCAGTTAGGTCGTCTTGTGAGTGAAAGGTGACTTCTGTGCCCCACAGCCTGCGTTCATTTTATAACCCTATTTTTCTGTATTCCTGACCTTGTCCTAGCAGCATACAGTACATGTTGCTATCTTTAAGACATGTTAGGAACCCGTCTAGCCCTAATGGAGGAAATTTTTTACAGGTGTCTAGTTATGATCTTCTGTGAGTAATACAGTCTCTCTAAGATGAGTGCAGAACTAGGTTGGTTTAGGGAAACGGAGTGAATCTGTACTGGCACAGTGCTGCCCACTGTTACTATAACTTAATAGTTTGAGTTTTAGGCAAAAGCTGAGTACTATGCACAGCTGCTTTGGCTGACTTTGCAGCTGAATCTTGCCAGTCATATATGACACATCAAGCTGGTAAAAGGGATTTCACATAAGTGTAAAAACGATTGGGTTTTGGTTGGTTTGGTTTGTTTTTTGTCTTTTTTGGTTTGTGTTTTTGGGTTGGTTCTTTTTTTTTGATTTTTTTGTTTGGGTGGGGTTTGGTTTTTTTGGTTTTTTTTTTTTTTTTTTTTAGTTTTGCTGCAGCTGGGAAAAGCTAGAGAGATGAAAACATACCCAATTAACCACTTTTTGCTTTTTCATATTATACTACAAAACTGTGCCAGGTTTATAGGATGAACAAGACAAGATTCATTCTTTTTCCAGATTTATATATGCCAAATTGTCTTCTACACAACTGAGATTCATTCAGATGTCATGAGCTTGTCTTTCATAGAAAAAATTTTCATCTTTCCCTTGGTCCTGTAGCCTAAGCCTATACTTTAGTCTCAAAGCAGCACCCACTTCTTTTGACACCAAGTCCTAGCCGTCTTCAGTTTTTGCAGTACTCTCTCTAATGATGACAGATAATCAGCAACGCTTCTGGTTGAGATGAGTGTCTTGTCAGTCCTCACTTCAGCAGGCTGGATAGGCATATTTTCCATGGCTGTATGAAAAATCCCTGTTGCTAACAATATTCTATATGGCAGTCTTGTGATAATTCAGTACTTTCCTTACAGCGCTACATTTCTTCAATTCATTCCTAACTGAGCTTGCTGGTATGCTTGCAGCCTTAAAATTTCACAGGTAAAACAAAGTTGTCTTTTTCTGGCCTGTTCACCTCAGTCAGTTTCTTTTTCCCTGAGGTAATAAATAATTCTAATTTCAGGTGTGTTAGCTAGACCTCATTGTGCGTATAACTCCTGACCTTCATATTATGCCCTCATCCCTTCTTTAGAGGAGCTGAATAAACGTCCAGGAATTCTTGAATGCTAGTACTTTGTTAAGGCCTAAGACAGAAATTTCCTACCAATTTTGTTTCTCATAATTTTGTGTGATACTTTTCCTTTTGGTGCATCAGTTTCACAACAACGAAGACAGGACCTATTTAGTGAGTCGTTACTCCATTTACAAATGCTTCCTGCTTCAGCCCCATATTGCTCCCTGCCTCAAGCCTACTCACAGAATAGCAGAGGCTCTTGTACCTGTATCTGTCATTCCTCTGCTATAGGCAAGAGCCTATCTTATACCCCTTTAACATCTGGTACGTATCAACTCCTCTGTGTGTTTCATCTTTGAAAGGTAAAATGTTCAGAGTTTTGTTTTTTCACCTTTAGACCCTTGTGTTCATATCCTACAGCTAGAAATATTCTTTGTTGTGTATTTTAGCATGTTCTGGCTAAATGCCCTTCCTTAAGGCATTTAGTTATTTTTGATGCTTGGACATTTTGATTTAAATAACTGATTAGATATTAACTCTTTTGTGACAGAAACCCACATTAGAAGCCAGGGCTTGTTCTATTACACTTCTGCATTTTCATTTCATATCTATGAGCTGCATGGGTGCAAATCTTAAGTTCAGTACTTACAATGTTGCTGTTATTCATTCTGCTTTAAGCCCTCTGTAGCACTTCTAATTTTGTTTACAGATTCAAAGAGGTGCCTGAGCTCTTAACTTCTGTTGCATAAGAACCTAAGGAATTCTTAACACTCAAGCATATATCTGTGCCTTTAAAAATCTGACCACAAGTGCCTGTGGCCCACTGAATAGCATCCCTGTGCATCTGAAAAATGTGACAGTATATACATTTCATGGCAATAAAACGTTGACACTTTATCCAGGAATATTTGGAAATGACAGAAGGAATATACCTTTAATGCTGGTGCTGAAATGTATGTGATTGTCTGTCATAAGGCCATAATCATCCAGGTTAATATCAGGGTATTTGTAAAGAATAATAGGTAATTCCAGAGATGACTGAATTCTCTTAGCATCTCTGTTACCTTCTGGACATTACCTCGGTACATTGACTAGGGAGGAAACAGTGCTCCTGAATTCTGAAATATCAGTTATGCTTAGACTTAGCTGGGATAAAGTCAGATCTAACAGATTTATTCCAGTATAGAGATCCAAGTATGATGTTTTGAGAGGAACCTGGAGTGAAATAAATCCCCATTCAGGAATGTGTTCACCACTAAATATTAAGCTTTTGCATGATAAATGCCAAATCTAAAGTAGGTGGTGGTTTTTTGTTTATTTGTTGTGTTATGTGCCATGTTAAAAGGTTACAGTGGTAAGTAATGCAGTTAATATTTTTTCCCCCAAGTATAAATAAGTGGTTATATTACCAAGCAGTTCTGCATATATGGTTCTGACACAATTCACTGAAAAAAGCCCTTAGAAAATACTGGACTGATGGGACAGATTGTTTTCCAGTGATGTGACATCAGTCTCCTGAGAAACAAGACTTTTGACTGATAGCTAGGGGACATTCCCATACTATCAAATGATTGACTCATTGCCTGATGAAAAAGGATAAAGGGAAAAGTTGAAAAAAATATCTTAAGCAAAATTTAAGAGCAGGTATCAAGTTTGCGAAGAGACAGAAGCAGAGCAAAGTTAATAAATTAAGGTGCTGAACAGTGTGGCCAGATATCTTAGCTGATAAAGTACTGTAGAAATAGTTTTGTTGTGCATTGATTTTCTTTCAGTCATCATGTTTGTTTTAAAAAGACAAAAATGTGATGAGTGATAGTTTTAGAAGTTTATTGTGTACTTTTTCATCTATGATTACGTTTATATAATTGCATGTATGTAAAAGATGCAAAAGACTTTAAAATGGTGAAGGGTGTTTATTCCCAATGTTGCAATACTTCTCCACAGTGGTTTGTAGAGAGCCTTGCTAATTACTTGTTTCTTCTTTCCCTTTTCAAAAGACAAATATCAAAGTGGAAAAAAGGCTAAAATGTTTGTTCTGGATAGACAGGCATTGCCTTGCATACAAACTACTATGTAACTTCTTTACTCTTTTTTTTCAGATGTGATTTTTCATATAGGAGGCACGGTGCAGCCTGAGTGTGGTTCTGTGGGCAAGTGACAGCAACAGAATCTGACTGTTGGGACTGGTATTCCCAGCTTACTGAGGATGAAATCTGAGGCTTGAAAAAACCTACTGAATATCCTTTGGTTTTGTGCAGATGCTTTTTATTTGCAGATTCTAATGGTCAGTTCAATGCAATTTGTAACCCCGAGGATGTGTATTCATGGCTTGTATGAAATTCTTCTGACACATCCAAATTAAGATGAAAAAAATATTAAAAAACCTTAAGTAGGTTAGTAATAATAATTTTAACAAGTGTTGGCCATTTAACAGGTACTGGTTTTCTATTTAATTTCTCACTGCAGTGTATCTAGAATAATAGAATTAATTAATGAATTAAGTGCTTTAATATAATTTATTTTAAAGACTTGCAACAAAATCTGAGATGTGTGGGTATCAGAAACTGAACAGCTGTGAGGTACTTTCATTGGCCTAGCACATCTACATTCCACCAATGGCCCTTCCAGGAATGCTCCACCAGTGAAACCTTCGTATAACGTGCACAAATCCATCTGATTTAAATGAAATACACGTTTGTAACAAGTAAATTCTATAAGAATGCTCAAAACATTAGAGTTGGAGACCTAAACTGTAAGCTTCTTTGAGGTTCCTAGATAATTTAAAAATGCAGGAAAATTTTACTCTGATGGGATGCAAATTAAATAGTGAGCACTCTCCATTCTGGACGAGATTAAAAATGTGAGTTCTGAAATGCCAAGCAGCAGCCTGCCCTCAGTGTTATCTCCTTCCAAATTTGATTTTTGTTGTTTCAGATAAACTTAGAATAAATATCTAAGTTATTGGATGTTCATAAAAGGTCATTCTTTTGAAATTTTTGCTATTTACAGAATTTTTGTAAGTGGTTTGGTTTTTTTCTTTGCTTTTCAGTACTGCTGATGTGACCTGCGCAGTGCTCTGAGCCCACTAATCCATAGTATTACGGAAATGGCACATTTCTGATGTTAGTAATTGTATTGACCAATATCAAGTGCAATGATCTATGGAAATATTTCCGTTAAATACCAACTACTACTCTAAAATGTCAAAATATTAATTAATTCCTGTTTAGAGAACTCATGTGAAGTATGCAAAAAGTGGATCTTTTTTCTGTAACTCACAGAAGGGGTCTATTCCAAATCCCATTGAAGTCTGCAGGAGGTTTTTCAAAGTAAAAGAGATCCAGATCGTAACGTCTCTATAGTTCTATGGCATATAGTGCTTTCTTTGCTTTTCTAATTCAGGCAAAATGGAGTCTGAACTGGGCCTATGAGTCGTAGGATTGCATCACATTTTTATATGACTGCAATTTTCAAGCCCGATGGATAAAAATTAAAAACAATAACAAGCTTATTTCTGTACTCAGAGTAACTCGGTCCTGTGCAATTTTTTGGAAGTTTGGATTGTCTGTTCATTGCAAATAGTATCTGTGGTCAATTACGTTCTGTCCATTACAAAGCAGGGCTTTCAGAAGTAATAAAAGCATCTTTTAAGAGATGGTTTTCACTAGAGAGGTAATGATTTCTGTAACAGACAGACAATTGGGATGATTCCACAGGTGCTGCAGAACAGAAAGCATTCCAGATGAAATGGAAATTATTTCATGAATCATCTCTGGATTTCATAGAAAGAAAAGGGAGTATTATTAACAATTATTCTCTATAAAATGAGTTTAGCAACACACCATAATGTAAAAAAGGAAAAGTGAGGTTTGCTAAATGGGATATTTAAATTTTGCTAATGAGAATGAAGTGAGTTGATGAATGTTGAATCACCCCTTGGCAGTTTTTTAAAAAAGCTTATCATTCATTCTCTTTCTTGCACTGACAGATGATGTTACTTGTTGAAATGAGGCTTCATGACTTTTGATAAAGCTCTGCTGGAAATAGTATTCTTCTGCCTAAACTGATTATTCTGTTATACACGTTGCAGTAACAGTTATGGGATGCTAATTTAGGATGCTCTGCAATTCTCTGCCTCTATGAGAGGTTTGAGTTTTTTTGTTTCAAGCATGATATGCGGCATGACATTGCTATATCACACTACTCAACAATGAATTTAAAAGCTTCCCTCCAAATATATATATTTGGAGGGAAGCTTTTAAATATATATATATATATATAATTATTATATATTTATATATAATATATAATTATATTTATATATAAATTTTATATATATATAAAATAACATATATCAAATATATATATATATATAATTGCTATCTATTTAATATTCTTCTGTTTGCTTAACACCATCTTGAGAAAATCATGCCTACACTGAATCTTATGTACTGTGTTAAAATCGGGCAACTTCCAGATACAACTTGGCTGTTACTTGTCAATGATAATCACCTCAAAGGTATTGCAGTGCTTGATTCCAGAGATAGGTACCTACTTGGATGCTCAGTGACAGCGCGTCCACACTTTGGGATGCTGCCAAGGTTTATCAAAGCTCTGTTTTCCCCCTCATCAGTGCCAAACTGATGTCCTTTGTAGAGGTGTTTTGCACATGCAGCTACAACAGAAGTCATTAGTTCACATTTTGGGTTATAACAATCAGGACAGACTCCATTCTTACCAGTTTAATATTTTCTCTTTGAATTATAATCGTTTGAATAACTTGTCAAAAAAAATAGACATTCTGTTTCAGCAATCCATACTGAATTTGTGTTGCCTTTTCCATCTCCTAGTAGTAGGGTGCTGGTAAGTTAAATTAGCTTATCCAGTGTAGCAGACCTAGACAAGGATAAATGTGCTATTTCCTCCTGAGCTGGGAAGTAGGTGAATTTCTCCTGCTTTCAGCTCCACCGATGCTTGTTCCTTCCTGGTGGCTGCTTTTCCTAGCACATAATTTGCACCCTCCAGGATGATAATAGCAAGTGTGACAGGCTGCTGAGGCTTCTTCCCTCACTTCCCCCATTATTAGGATCTGTGAAGAGCCGGGCTGAAGGCTGAAAACAGCATCTGGTTATAACTAAAAAGCCACAATGATGCTATATATGAAATTTAGAAAAATTACATGTGCTTGTTTTCATGTGTACTGCCTATGCTTGTCTAGACATAACCATGGAAGGCTACAAGAAACTACAGATGAGATATTTTCCTGCAAGGAGAACAGAGATGCAAAGCACAAGCTTGCAAATGGATTTCAGGATTTTGGAGCAAACTCTGTGTGTGGATGCAGGCAAATGGACCTAGATTATCTAGTAGGCTGGTGTATCTCATGGTTATTGATCAGAGGAGAAAGAAAATACTGAGGGTATTCATTCATTTATAGGAAATACAAGATAAAAAGTCCAAAACGTGCTTTGGTTACTAGTCAAAAAGACAAATGGGAAGGAAGTGATTAAATGGGTAATCACATTGTAATACTTTGTTTGTGTTTCCTGCAAGAGTACATTGGAAATATTAATTTAACATCAAACATCCAAAGATAATGTTAATTTTTATTTCATCAGCAGGCACAGAATCATAAAGCTGCCAGTGATCTAAATGTAGAAGTGAAAGAAGGAGATTAAAATGTCTTTCAAAACCAATTAGATACTAACTGTGACAGGAAGAACATAATCCATTAACTGAATTTGAATAAGAGCTAATAATTCTGTCCATTTAATCTGACAGTTGAGTTAGTGCTTTCCACTGTTAGTCTGAAAATTTTTACGTAACATATCAAAATCCCAGAAGTTGCTCTGCTTTTCTTTTTTTTCCAATTTTTGCTTGTTTGTGGGTGTTTTGTTTTCAAGAGATTACATAGATGGTCAATTAATAGTCTTTCTGCCAGCAGAATTTGATTTGACATTTTTTGAAACATCAATGAAATGAAAAACCACTAGTGTATTCATACTGGTTTGTGTAGGAAATTACCTTATTTTCTTTAACTTTCTACTTCCTGTAACTCCCCCATTTCACTCTCAGAAAAAAAAAAAGAAAAAAGTGTAAACATTTTGTTCATTTGTTTTTAAATTGCCTGGAGTGCCTTGCTGTCTGTTGGCTGGGCAGTATGGCCATTCTATGTACTTTATATATAACCGTTATATATACCTGATTGTGACATTTGTGCTACTTTACAGCATCTGAAGTGGCAGAACTTTGAGTTTATTTGGGAATTCTGAGCATAGATGTCTTACAAATAATACGTAATAAAAAACCCAGAGTGAAATAATTAATTTTCACTTTAGTATGCTACCCTATGTATACCGCATTTAACAAATGAACTGTCACCCGCTGAAGTTTTCTCATATATCCTTTGGTGGATGCAGCAAGGCAAGATAATAATTGTTTTTCTTCCCACCTCTAAAATAAAACACGTCTATTTCTTTACTGAAATAAAGGATGCAAAATGGATTGGTTCTGTTGAGGGGAAATAAAAAAAAAAAAAAAGAAAAAAGGTTGAAGCTGCTTCCCTGTTATGTTGTCTGGTTAACAATAATTTTCACAGTGAAATTTCTATATCTTCACAACAGTTCCATCATCCCACCCCATCCTACAACTACCCTCTCTCAAAATAGAAAGTCATTTATAAAAGTCTGCTACAGTGAGACTAATTTCTGTAAATCAGTCAGTGACACAGTTTATAATGAACACAAATTAACTCTGTATAATGAAAAGCCATTTTGTTAAGGATTTATTAGAATATTATTTTGAGAGTGGAAGAGTTAATAGCAGGTAAAGTGTACCAGATGTAAAGTGTTCACAGTGGGATAACTGTTTTAAGTAGTAATGTTGCTGGCCACTGTGCCGTTGTCTGGGAACAGACCTACATTCTTAGCAAGTCCTGTGTTGTGGCTGACAATCTTTTCATTCTGTTCTTTCTGTTTTCACTATAGTGTGGGGCTTGCCCAGAGTTCTTGTTGAGTTAGTAGGTAGCATGAAGTATAACCCAATGGTGTGAGCTTTCTTGAAGCTATGAAGAGTGATTACTCGGGATGCTTTCTACAGAAACTGGTTTGGCTTTTTTTAATATATATATAAAAAGAGTGGTAATATGTAATATTAATATAAAGAGTGGTAAATCATAGCTGGAACCACCAAAATTTCATATGTTCGAAAGAAATTTAGCGGAGAACATTATTTTAATGGGAGACCCTTATTCTGTGCTTATGGATGGCCTATCTGATCTTATTCATTGTACTTAATTAGAACAAATTACCATTGCATCTTATCTTTGGTTCACAATTCAGTTCAGCACTGTGTCTATACTCCACTATTAAAATAACCTCACTGAGAACAATGTTTTTCAATGAAACGTAATAGGCTACATCCTTGTATCTTTACTAAGTCTTTGTCAAGCAAATTGCACTAAAATATTTTCCCCATTCTTCCCTCTGTTTGCGTGTGTAGGAGAGTGTTCATCGTGTAGTCCCATTTTTATTGCCCCCATACATTTCTGGCTAAAACCTCACACTCCTCATTTTGTGCTTCCTGATGTTGCAGCTTCAGAAACAAGTCCCCAACAGTGCTACCCAAATGCTTGGGAGTAAATAGCCAGCAGGTAATGTACCTGTTTATTTTTCAAAAGCAGAAAGTTAGAGGTATACATTCATTTTTTTTGCACAATTTAGAAGCAAACTTATCTGGACTACTACTGTTTAACTGAATTTACCCTTGATCTTCTACTCTTTAATTTTTATTTTCTGAATATAAGCATTAATGATTTTTCTTCTTGTTTGGGGAAAAAGCGAGGGGGTGAGGGTGTGTGTGTGTGTGGGGGGGGTGGGGTTGCATATTAGGAAATGTTGAAAATGCCTCTCTATTTTGTTTTATTCTTTTAGAATGGCCTCATGCTGAATCTCCAGTGAACTGGAGAGAGATAGCTGTTTATGCAGTTTCCCATGTGTTTTTTTGTTGAGGGAAATGACATCCATTTGTTTAGAGAGCCATATCTGAGTTTGGCAATGAGCATGTTCTACAGTCAGAAAAGAGTCCAGACAGGTATTCGCATCCTTCCTAGGAACAACTTCACTGACAGCTCTCGTGTTAACATAGCTCCTGACAGCGTGGAATAGCAAAGATGATGAGAGACCAGCAGGCTGCCGATTAATAAGCTGTTGAGTGGTGGTGGATGCTTGTGAGTCTTCTGCATATCTTCTCTTGAAATGTAACATAACTAGGTCCGCAGTGATCAGCGCACCTCTTACGCTTCTTTATTTGATCTCTACACTGTCAGCAGTATAGACAGTAAATTACAAACCACAAGCATTGCTTAAGATGTGCTTGGGCACGTTTTTCAGCATTGCGGGAGAAAAATGTAGCTGATGCATACCAAATAAATACATTTTCTTTTTGTTTATGGAGCTTGGAGCAAGGACAGTCACTCTGCATACACACTGAGATCATATGGCTCATGGAAAAGCTGTATCCAGTGGTCTCAATATAAGCTAAAGTTGGCTAGAACAGAAATATGACATTGGATTACAGGAAAAAATATTACAGAAATTGATACAGCATTGAACAAACTTATGGCTTTCAGCTTAGATGATTCTGGAACAGTTTATCAGACAGAGATAATTGTATAATCATAAGGCTGAAAGCAGTGAACTCTATCATTGTCTATGCTTGCTGCCTTTTGCCACATGGGAGATCTTCACAGCAATTTTAGAATAAAGGCATTATATCACCATCACTCAAGGAAATGAGAGCAGACATCCACTGCTTCTTTAAGCAGCTGATGTATTCCACATCCGTTATAGGATATCTATAGCGGTTTAACTTGAAATTTAAATCAGAAAGTGGCCAGCTACTAACTTCGGGTATTTGTTGTACGGGTTATCTAGACAAAGGATTCAAGAGATTTGGTAACGGTAAGAACATCCTGTACCAGAGTGGTACATTGTTTGTAAATATCACAGTGTGAATGCTTATAAATATAGCACATTTCTTTGGATGAGAATAGAAAGAGAAAACTATTAACCAATTATTTTTAGTAAACTATTATCTGTGTAAGATTGCTAGGCTGAGCTGGTACAGAGGTGGATCGTTAGTACATTTTCCAGGAGCTGGACCAAAAAAAGAATTAATAAAGCAGCACATCATTAAGTAGACTCTCGACTCAGCTCATAAAATACCATTAGAACAGACTGATCTAATTTTTTTCATAATAGAAAACATAGAGCTTGCAAGAAATAATTTTAACTGAAAGATATCTTTGAGAAATATTATACATGATATAGAATTCACCACTGCTGCTGCTTATTTGTTTGAATGGTTGTCTTCACCATTTAAAAGTAATACGCCCTGTTTCTAGTCTAAATGACATTTCAAATTCCAACACAGCTTTTTTCAGATTAAGTAGTCATTTGTACAAATTTTTTTCCAATATGTTTAATTACAATGAGTTCATCTTTTAATATGATCTTTGAGTATTTTGACCCCTACTACGGTGTTTGTAGGTATTTGTATGTCTTCGTTAATTCCATAGCTCTGCTCTGCACCAGCTGCATTTTCCCTCTTGAAGCACACCAAAGGATATGACAAGGTTCTTTGCCAATGACTGTTAAAGAAACTAACCTGACATAGAACACTATTCTCAGAAACTGATAGCTACTTTAAAGTTAGAAAGCAGAGTCAGAAGAAATGGTCTGGTTTTATAATGAAATGAGATGCTCGATGGGTTGCTGTTTAACATATTCCTGTATGATGAGAAAGGGACGAATAGGAAAGTTTGCTGATAATAGAGGGTATTGAAATTAAGATTGGCTACAGACTATTGTTCCATAGTGCCAAGTAAGCAACAGATAAAATTCATTATTGATAAATAAAAAGCTATGCATGCAGGGGAAAACAACCAAACAAAATCTTTGTGTACCGTGACAGGTTCTACATATGCTATTGTAGGAAGAGAATTAGAAGCCTGTCTGTAGTCACCTATAAATGCTAGCTTAGTCTGAGTTGGTGGCTGGGAAAGTGAAGGTGGTAGGAAATACTGAAAAGGACAGGGTGAAACATCGTTATACAGTTCCGGGCAACTGACATATATGTATATGCTACAAGTCTGCTCCTCTTATTTCAGAAAATGATACAGTAACCTAGAAAAACACAGAGATGAATAATCAGAGGTACCGTATACCTTCTTTGTGCAGAGGTCATGAAATAATTAAGACTCTGTAGCTTAGAAAAGATATGACTGCACATGGTTATTATAGAGATCTATACCATTCTGAACGATGTAGGGGAAGTTTTGAGGGAATGATGATTCACTGTTGAAAGGAAATAAACCAAGACACATGAAATGATCAGGCAGACAATTTCCATCAAATGAAAAGAACTTTTTTATATTGTGCAGAATTAAGTTGAAAAGCTCATTCTCACTGGTTTTTTTTTCAGATGTCACAAGTTTTGATGGGTTCAAAATGTGATTAAATAAATGATGGAGAGTCAGATAACCATGATAACATTGAGGCAACTGTCAGTTTGGGGACTGCTGGAAGCTCAGAGGCAGGGTAAGTATCGCTCCATTCTGAGCCTCCATGAACAGCTGTTTGTAAAGGCCAGATACTGGCTCGAACAAATCTTTCATCTGACTAGTACAATCCATCCTTATAGATTTAGAATTCTGACACAAATTCAGAAAATTAGTGTGCCAGTCAATCTGTAAAATATAATCTTCTCATATGTATGGAATATTTCTCTTTTAAAATGCAGTATCATAACTTTCATGGTTGCAATGTAACACTAGAGCCCAAATCCCCATGAGCTTCAGCAAGACATGATTTCTATAAGCTCAGTCCTTTAATTATTAGTTGCATTCAAATTCCAGGTCAATTGTTCCTTTTCTTTACCCAACATCATATTCAGGCTCACAGTTCCATAATTATTCATGACTGAACAGAGTGTACTTTTGATCTGACTCTGGTCTGGAGTTACAGGGCATTTAAACAACCATGACCTAGCTGTTTAGTCTGCGGGTGGACCATGCCCAGTGTGTGCTTGCATTTTGAAAGTCTAGTAACACTGCATGTTTGTCACCTGTTTGTTTGAAGTTTAATCATTAATTGTTTAGTAGCCTGCTCCGTTAAGTGTCCTTACTACCCACCCTTCCCTTTTACAGTGCCCAAACCCAAACTGGTGTTTGTTCACAGTTTTGGTTGGTTTTTGTTTTTTTTACATCAGAGTAACTACAGATTACTCCTAATGCACAGCATGGTGGTGTTTTGTGTGGGTTTTGGGTTTTTTTTTTCATATTTCAATATTATCTTTGTATTATACCATAGTAGGAAAGCAGAAAACAAGTCCTGTACAGCTATGCCTCTTGTCTTTGCCCTGCCTTCGTGATATTGAAACCTTGCTCTTTTGGATGGTTTTACTGGAATATGAATGGGAAAGATCTTACATTAGTGCATGCTGTCCCTGTGTATTTAAATTGTATGTATCTCTTGAGTTCCTGTACATTTCCCCACTAGTACATTCATACTGTCATGCTGTAACTGTCACACTTTTCAGGTATACTCAAGGGATAACAGTAACTGTACTTTTCTTTGGCTTCTCCTGTAGTCACATTAATATTTATTACTGTTACATACCGCTGTGTTAAATGCTTTTACTCCAAAACCATGGTTCCTGTGGGGTGTTAGATCTACTTATCTCAAGTTTAAAATTCTGCCTATTGAGTAAACGTAGGAGAGATCACCACATTTATTGTAAGAGTAGACAGTTTTTACAGCATTAAGACCTGTATCAGTTCTCAAAGACATTTATAAAGATGCAAAAAGGGCCAATTAAATCAATAATGTTAATGGGATGTTTCATGAAACGTTTTGTATGTGCTTGACCAAATTGTTAAGGGAAAAAAAAAAAAAAAAGAAATAAAGTGGGGGATTAAGACTTGATCTCCACCAGTCTGCAGACAGTGAAATCAGTGAGTTCTCTCTGACTGACATTGTTTCAAAGAACGTCTTCAGAATTTCTTAGTGATTAAGTATTCTTTATTGTCAGCGCCGGGTGTACGGGGGATCCTTCCACCAATCGTACACACCCAGAGGGGCAGATTATCTTATATTTATATAATGAAACAATGAATATTCCATTAACGCCTATACATATTCATCACCTGAACCCGCCTACCCTCGCTTCGTATGCTAATTAGCTTATCAGTCTTTCACGCTTGCGCAGATTCTTCCAAAAATTGTGGGCTGGGGTCTTTAGAATGTGGGCAGTGGTCTATGGGAGGAAGGCTGTAGGTCTTCCTCATGGTGTACTTTTCACCTTAGTTCTCAAAAGTGATGAGTTGGCAGACTTGTAGAAATCTTTCCCAGGGTTTTTACAATACTCCTTGTTAATTTTACTCAAGGCCATCCTGCTGTCCCGTTATCTCCTTGGTAGGGCAGCTTGCTTTGCAGATAAGGAGGACAGCTCCCCTTTCAGAGATTTGCAACTTTCTTGCCAGAACAGTCTATATGATCTTTCAGACATTTTAACCCCTTTGTCGCTATACAATTACAAGCTTATTTATGCATTAAAATGAATATTGGTTTATGAATACAAACTTGACCATATTATTTACAGCTTATTCACATCAACATGAGTGAAGATTCAACCTGATTTGAGAGCCTGCCTCAAAATTTTTTGAAACAGAAAAACAATAAAGTGCTGCTGACTCATAAGGTGTTCTGCTACACTCTCAAAATAAAATTAATAATAATAATAATAATAATAAAGAAACCCAAACAAACAACTCCAAACCTCCCCTTTGTGTGGAACAAGTGGAATGATTTTCTCTGTATTTAGATTTTTGCTAAAATACAGAGCAGTAGTTGAGCTGGGGAATGAATATTTGTATGTAAACAAAATACAAAAGGACAAAAGAAAATACTCTTTAGTACTTATGGTTTTTCAGTATCTCAAAGATTACATCAGGTTGTGTTGCTGTTTCTCATTCTAAAACCACAGTAGCTCCTGTTGAAGTTTCTGTTTTATGATGTGTCCAAGAGCTGAGAGGCATGAATACCAACTATGTGAAGAGCTACCAAAAAAAAAGGTAAGTGTTGCTTTTCATCCACAATACGCTTCACACTGATACCAGCGAGAATTGTTCTCCTGTATGGATATATGACTGCCTGTTATCACTGATGGATCAGAATTCATAATCTCAGACCTCCCAAACTGGAGCTCATGTTACTGTCTGGAGGGCTTTATTCTAATGACTAAATGTTGTCATAGCCGACTTTGAGACTTGGAGTACTTTATTGTGTTCAAAGAGATTAACATCAGTGCTTTCTTGAATAATTTCAAAATTATGAAAAAACAAAAGCAGAGAAAAATTCAGGTTTTGAGAGGCAATTCCTTTGTTCCTCCTATTATACCCATCATGGCAGTATGCCAAGGCATGGTAAGCTGGTGACACTGGCTCGGTGTTTGAGGGTCAAAACTGCAGCAAACTGACAGGCAACCCCTGATGGACGCTGTCAGTGATGACAACGCACGGTGGGTTTTCAGCTTTGACTGTAACAGTCAGTGGGGAGCTGGACCAGGCCAGCAGAGGCTCATCACTGCCAGGGGAAGCAAGATTTTGTCTAATCACTTCAGTGTGATGGACAGCCGTGATACTGCGGGGGTCCTTCCCTCAGCATGAGCTGAGAAGAGCTAATGTGGTGATGCGTTAAACTTGTCTGACCTGCAAATAGAGAATGAGGCTGAGGAGAGAAATCTGTGCTGAAGAAAAATACACAGTCTGCTGTGTTACATTGAAGGTGTTAGAATATTCATTGAGTATGGCTAGCGTTTGATTTTACTAATTGAGATCTTTAGGATTTTTACCTTTTCTTCCTCCTGTAAATTCTCTGTGCTTAATTTAGATGGAATATGCTGTATATAGCAGAAAGAAAAGGCTTTCTAAAACCTAGCCTGGCCTTTTATCTATAGTAGGGAAGTTGATGATGAAACACTTGAGCTTCCAACAAGTTCTTAACTGTTTTCAGGTGTTAAAGTAGGGTATAATGAAATGTGAACCTATTTTTCTGTAGCACAGTGTATGCATTCTGTAAAGGTGGAAAACCAAAACCCTGTAAATCCTTGTTGAAAGAACTAACCAGAGCTTTGAATTCCACAACACAAATAATGTTTGAAAGTTAACTTTTCTGTTACCTAGTTTAAGTGATAACAAATTTTCGCTAGAAGTAATAGTCATGATATAATAGTGGAAAGGTTGATTTTTCATTCCTAAAATAAACACATCTCAAAACCAATTGTATACATCAATTACCAAAGGTGATATGCTGTGTAACTTTTCTTATATTTGCCTTTTTGTTAGACTGGTTTTTTTGGATGGAGGAAGGAAGATGCCGTTCCTAATGCAAGGAATGCAAGAGAACTATCAAGAGTGGCTGTACCCCTGTTGCCATTCTGATCCCGAGGGACTCATCAGCAGTGAACCCACAGTCTTGTAAGTATATAGTATACACATACTTATGGTATTGCAATCAGAAATTCCCATATTCTCCTTGCCTTATCTTAGAAATTGGTTAAATAAGAATAATATTCATAGCCTGATACCCAAGTAGAGGTCCTGCACATGCTGTGTCCATCTTTGAATGTTAGTGCCTTGATTCCCTTGTCGCTCTTCCCAGAAAGGACAGTGATGCTGTGGACATTCCAACTGAATGGAGCAGTAAGAAATTGGATGTTAGTAGCTACTGTTTTAATAGTGCTAGAAGTGGTATTTTGTGAGATTCTTCCTGAGGTCGTAGAGAAGTTCATTTCCATTTGGCTGTCTTCTGATATCCCAGCTGTGTAGATCTCTGCTGCATTGTATTCTATAAGCACTGTAGGATTTTCTTGCCGTCTGGTTTTACATCTTAAGGATCTCGATGAGTAATCATTCACCAAAAGTTTGTATCTTCCAAAGCATTGCCTGAAGTAATCCTTGACTCTAAGAATTAAACAATTCCCTCCAAAAGCAGTACGTCACACATAGATGTAGAGCACTGTAGCAGAAAGGCTAAGGTCAGTGTGAATGGGGAATTGGTGGGGGTGTCTGGGTGTGGAAGCAGGAAAGGTGCTCTCAGAACGGCTCATGTTAACCCACCAGGGTTGGCATGTCTTCGAGACCCCATTGTACCTACCTGAAGTTTCATAAGGCACCCACCTGTGGAGACACAGGACAGTGGTGACTCCAGAGGTGGGGCAGGATAGAGACACTCCTGTCAGCTCCAGAATATCTGATAAATCCATATCTAAAACCTGAATATTGTCACCAGCCTACTAAGAACTGCAAAGATGTGGCAAGAACTTGACAGCTGCCATCCCTTGTCCTCCCTGTCATCAAAATAGATCCTGGACCTAACATCTATGGACAGTACTGAAGTGCCTGACCTCTGAATGGACTGTGTGAGCACTCCTGCCCTGATGACTGGACAGACTTCTTGGACATCACACATATCCAGGAGCTGGTGAGTACAAGTTTCTAAGAGCCTGAGTGAAACCTGGGTTTTTTTCAGGTTTTAGTTTTAAGTTCACCTTCCTCTCTTGTAGGATCTTAGGTGGGTATTTGCTATATTGCTGATACTGTAGCAACAGTAATTCCTATACAGACATACACACAAAAAATCAGGCATGTGCCTTAATTGTGGCTATTGAAAGTGTGAAGAATACATACCAGATCCCCAAAGATCTGATTAAAAGCTCTTTCTTGGGGGCATTCATTCAAGACTTCCTTCTAAGAATCACCCTCGTAGCAATTCATGAAATACTTTGAAGTTACATGGTTCAAAACATGGCAGTGCATGTGCATTTACATTTTTTTAAAAAAATATATATTAATTTAATTCTCATTAACTTCTATCTTATTAGCGAAATCCAGTTCTCCATATGTTGAAACAATGACCTTTATATTATAAATTCAAGGATTCATAAAACAGATGGTGGAGACATAAAAGAAGAAAAGAGAAAAAAAAAAAGACAACACATAAACCCTCAGCTTGTCCAGCTGCAAGGACCAAAGTATGCATACTAAAATAATCTTGAAAAGCTGGCTGTGTTAGCTAAACCATATGGGCTTAGTTATGTTATATGGTGCCCTTAAGTTGAAACTTATTAGCATATCCTTTTCTGCTGTTGATGAATAATGTGTAAAAAGCTATCTGATGGTGGTGATGCAAAATTCACATTAGTGAGTATCAGGATTCATAGGATTTGTGCTGTTTGTAGGATTCAGGATTCGTACTGGTTTTGAATAGAGATTGTGATATAAAGGCAAAATAAAAGTGGTCCTAATGTGGCTGTCACTATGGTGCTCAGTAGGTGTAAACAAGAGAGAGTCTATAGGGTTTAAACAGCTGAACAGAGGAAAGTTCATCCGATTTTCCAACTCCATCAGTTGCTCCCGTTAAAAGGTACTGCCACTTTCTTAAACACTGCAAGAAATTGAAGGGGAAAAAATCCTGATATTGTCATTAATCAATACGATTGTTTTTCCAGGTCTTGTAGGAGGCTTCTAAGCTGGCCTCAGAAAGAATTTTTGCTTTCTTTTTTCCTTAATTCTGAGTCCAAGGATTTGATTTGTGGGTTGTCTTTATTCTCTTTTATCAAAGATGAGGTCCATATAGGGTTTCTTTGGGTTTGAGTTTTGGGGTGTCTCCCCCTCCACCCCCACCTCTTTCCGTGTACTCTCCATAATTATAAGAGCTCATTCCTCTCATATTTCAGGCCTTCTGAACACAAGCCAACTCTAGAGTGGTACCTGTGTATTTGGGTTTATGTGCTGCTGTGCTAAGCTAGTGATTGCAGCAGAGAAGAGACTGTTCTACTTTTTGACTGTGGCAGTTTCTAACCTGCAATGCCTGAATACTCAGACTGTGGAGCCTGTGCACAGATTTCCTGGTCATCCCTTAGCCAAAATAGTTCCTGAATGCTGAGACAGATTCTTGCAAGGAGGTTTTACATGCATGTACCATTACAAGCATTTGAGACATGCTAATATATCATTATTGCATGATAACAGAGACCAGTCAATTGAAAGCCAAACCCCTTAACATAATACCAATTTCATATTACTTAAGCAATAATTTATAAGGCTCCAGACCAGTAGCTTTCTTGGCTTTATTTATCAAAACCTATAAATGTGTTATATATACTTTATGTGTAGATATACTATACATGCTGAATCTGTCTGTAGATTTCTGCTCCTAGGGTTTAAAACTGAGGTGTATAGTCCCAGCTCTTTACAAATAATCCCATGTAGATAAATCCAATAACTGAGATAATATACTATGCAAAAGGATTGAAATCTGGACTGAAATAAAGTTAGTGATGAAGAAAAAATAGAATGTTGTAGAAAAATATCTTACTTTTTTTCACCTTTTGCTCCTCCCAGCTGGCCTTGACTATTTCAGATGTATTTTTGTCCCCGATCTGTTTCCTGCTTTCTAAATCCTGGCTTGAGCATGACAGAATAAGAGATGGAGGTTTAAATTCAAAGCTGTTCGCCAGAAAGGACAGTACTTGTGGGCAGTGAGACAACTTACTAACTGATAGCATAATTTTGACTTTTTCTTGCTATAGTTTTCATTTCTGTTATAGCTAAAGTGGACTTACTGTGGGTTCTGTACAGTGTAAGTGATGGCAGAATTTATCTGGCCTATTGTATTATATTAGTATATTATTGAGTGTCTTCCTTGAACAAATGAAACATAAATTATGTCTTTAATTAGTTTTCTGCCATGCCATCCAACATTAAAAACAGTCATCCTCAAATGCATTTGTCACCTTGACATTTTTCTGTGGAAACAATGGTCAATAACCCTGCAAGTATCAGTTACATTCCAAAATTCATTTCTTACATTCCTAAAAAAAGCACAAATCAATTGCTCTTCAGAATGGTAGAAGGAGAAAGTCTTGGTATTTGTCCAAGGGTGAAACTAAGATACAACTTATTTGAGTTACAACCTACTGGACTCTTGATTGATTGGATCAAAGAAAGAGCAGACCTTCTTTGTCAAGTTCAAGGCTTTTCTTTTGACTGCTGTAAAAGTTATTTCCAATGAAAGCACATTTTTTTTCTGTCTTGATAGATAGTAGCACGATCCCAGTGCTGCCCTTAGTTTGTACTTCATTTGTGCAGTGTAATGTTATATTATTCGTATATATATCTTTGACTTCTAGTTTATGCACCTTAATTCATCTTACACTGTAGTGTTAATTCTTGTTTTGCTTTAAACTCTGCAAAACTTAAACCATTCAAGCAAAAATTTGCATTTGACCTGTCAGAGGAAATGACTGACATCTGTTATCCCTGCTCATTGTTTTGAGGCTTGGCAAGTTTTCTGTCTGAAAAATTCAAATGTAATGAATGCTGTTCAAGGCTGCCAGATGTAGCATCAACAGATAAGATTGATCTTAGCATAGCAGTTTATATGCACAGCAACTTGCAGGAATTGAATTTTTAGTTTTATTCTGTTGCTGCTAAGTATAAAAAATGTATGAAATATATGTTTCACAAATGTGAAATGCAAAATGCTTTAAATGCAGTGAAAATGCTTTTAAAAGAAGAACTGAGTATTAATTTTGGAAAAATGCCTCAGTTCTGTATACTTATGTCCAAACTTAATTTCTGTGAGAAACGAGCATCTCCCATTGAGTTCTGGTACAGCAGTCTGTCCAGCCGCAGCCATTGATGACACACCTTTTGCTCTCTTCATGGTCTTTTTGCTTATATTTGGCGAAACCGTGTTGTAGTGTTTGGATGCTAAGGCACTGGCTTTAAAAAATACTGTGCATTTAGCCTGGAAATGCTTTCTGCTGGCAGCTGGGCATTGGCAAAGGATGGAGCCCTGGGGTTGCAAGCTGTTGGTACATCCCATGAAGCATGCCACAGCCTGGGGAAAGAGTACAGGACCCCAGGGCTGGAGATGCAGTGGAGGGTGTGATGGCAACTAATGGGCAAGTACATACTGAGGGAAAAATCAGGGGAGGCAGAAGAGAAATGTATGAACAGAAATACAGGAAGAATTACTCCCTGCGCACACCCTGCCCCCCCCCCCCAAAAAAAAAACCACACAAAAAAACCAAACCACCAAAAAAACAAACCAAAGCAAAACAACCAACCAACCAACCAAAACCACCCAAAGCCAACAAAACCAACAGCTGGTAAAGACTTAGATAAGACTAGGAAAAGGTTGTCGTAGCAGAAGTAAAATAAATCTGTGCATCTGCTCCCTCATGCACTTTACCGCTCTGAGGCCCAGGTTTCTTCTTCAGTCACATGCCAGTATCAGACATGAAAAAAATGATGGGCCACTTGTTCGTGTGCCTCGTGTGCCTCAGAAGACAGGTTTCATTTTCTAATACTATCATGATCCTGTATGACCTTGAACAAATCATACAGGGAAAAAACCACAGCCAGTTTAAATCATCTTAGTTCCACTTACCTTACTGGAGAGTCGGTGGACGCTCTTGGCTTTAATGGAGCTTTGACAATTCATGCCAACTGAGGATCTTCCCTACAGTCTCCAGGTTTTAGTTTCCTATGAGTAAAATGGTGATAACAATGCTCCCTTGCCTTACAGGAATGTTTTGAGAATAAACACATTAAAAGAGTGTAAAGCTCTTAGATACCATGCAGATGGGAGCTATAAAAGTCCCTCAGACAGAAAAACCTGAGCCGTAGCAGTTCTGTGACCTAGATCAAGCAGCTCTGTTCCCGTCACCAGCTCCGCCTGAGCTCAGCTCCCTCAACTGTGTAATTAGCTGGTCTCAAATAACCCCAAAAACTTCTAGAAGCTTTTTGCAGCTCTCCCCTTTCCTTTAAGGTCTGGTGTGCCACTTTTTAAGTGATCTACAGCTTTTAGGTTATTTGCCATCAAACATACTTCAAAGCTAGTTTCTACCTGGTTTTCTTTCCTGCTCGCAGCTGCTCTGCTGACACTGTTGCATTCAAACATTAAAAAATAATAATTCATATAATAGTTTTTTATCTTCTGTGAGGCAGAATTAGAGCTTCTTCAGACAATTCTCATTTCCATTGGAAAGCCTCCTGGGATATGGAGGATTTTAGCTGAGGGAATAAATTATTTCATCCAACTCTTGATACGGATATTGGAAAATAAGTCAGGATCATAGAACTGTTTTCTGCAATAAACGCTTGATTGTTCTATGATGTGTTCTAAATATAGAGATTAATGATGCATATTGCAGAGTTCCTTAGGTCCTCATTTTTCTGTGCTTGCTTCCAGTTCTCAAGGCCAGCAATTAGAAGGGTTAAGGCATTTCCCATCCCTGACAGCATACCAATTTTGACTTGCTACCAGTTAAAGGAAAGTTATTGCTGCAGCTGAGCTCCATTTACCTCCTGTAGGTGATTGTTGTAGGCAGATGAGTAATTTGGTAAATTTGATAAAGTAAATATAATCCACTGCTCAAAGTTATGCCAAGCAGAGCTGTTCATTAAATGGCCGCAGTGAGTGGAAACAGCTTTGACCTGGAGTTTTCAGCCTGGCAAAGTCTGAGTTTTCTTTGCTGGTAGATTGATAAGAAAGCCAATTAATATAATTGCTAATTTGTTTGCTTTTTCTCCTGTACCCCTGAATGATATCAAACATGGGACTGTTACGCAATTCTTTGAATTATGTTGTTTATATCTTTGTGATTCTTGTCTTGTGGAAGACAGCACTGAGGAGAAGAAAGGGAGGGGTCAAGGAAAGCAAATGAGATTTTTTTTGACATGATTTAGGGAGCTTCTATAAAAGCACTCTCTTCATTCCTGCTCGTCACCTTTTCTCATATTTCAGCCTTGGAAATAACCCTGTCTCTTGTGTCACAGTGTTTGGATTGTCTTTGCGCTTGGGGGTACTGCTGCAATCAGGCAAAGGGCTGCCCCTTGCAGTAGCTGTGCTGTTGGAAGGTCTCCCCCAAGTGCTGGAGCAGTGCTCCCAAACTGCTGAGTCTTACACTGGGATAAAGCTACATCAATAATGTAATGGGGGATTTTATCATGGATTTTTTTCAAGACTGTTACTACCATTTCTTTGGGCAGAAGTCCCAGAGACTGCTGACTGATACAGATCAGGAAGAAAGAAATTTCTCTTTTAGACAGTTGATGTTTGTACTTTAGCTTGAGGAGTTACGGTTTGCCACCATTAGGCTTGGCAAATAGTTCAATTCTGTGCTTCCAGCAAACGGTATCTCATTAATTATGAGAGGAGCAGGTATACATCCCACTGCAAGATTGAGCCTTGCAGTGGGGGCAGAGTGCCCAAAACATGAAGGATATTTCCAGTCCTGGTGAACCTCTATGATTCAAGACAGAGACACAAACATAGAGAAATATGGTAAAATTTGCCCCAATATCTTCAGTAGATGTAATTTTCCTGGGAAATGTAATTATTTCCAACTCAATGTATGTCATGTAAAGAAGCTTCATTAATATTATACTTTTACACAAATAATTAAAAAAAAATCAGTCCAAGATCTGGAATGAAGTTGGTTTTCTGCCACTCCATGAAAACAGGAAGCTCAGAATATTCAGACTGGAAAATAAAAATAAAAATAAAAGAGCACAGTCCTCTACTAAATAAGTTGTGATCATTTATAAATAAGTGTAAAACAAAGGAAGAAAATTGGTTTAAAAATAAAGACTGTTTAGTGGCAACCTTTGTTCCTAGTGAGAAATGGACTTTACAAATTTCTTACATTTTTCCCTTTTAGAAAGGATTAGTTACCATAGCAACTGATACATAACATGACATCCTTTGCTACTCCCGAGGTCTACAGAGCAGTTTCTAAAAGAAAAAATGTTAAATAATGTCTAAAGGAATAAAAGAGACAAGGTATTTCTGCACTATAGGGAAATTGTATTGTTACTTGATTTTCCTTTGCAGGTGTTAAGAGCTATATGAGGGACCTGTTCTTCCCGTAATGCTATGGGGAAGAATGGGAAGACTGTTTTGGTTCTGTTCAGACATCAGTGAGAAAACCCATGACCTGTCCAGTTGAAATTTTGTCTGAATTACATTGAAGTCAAGTTACTTGCAATGAGAATCTCATCTCTAATGCTAGAAAGTACTACAGCATCCCAGTAAATTCTGTTCTCAATCCTGCAGTACCTTAAGTGTGTGACCACAAACAAGACACACACATCTTCAAAACAATAAAAAATTAAATGTCAAAAGTCTGGAAGAAAATGTTGAGACTTAGCCACCAAGGTTATAGAATTATACAGTCATTTAGGTTGGAAAAGATGCTTAAGATTGTTGAGTCTGGCCAGTATGGGGAGATATATATTTGGGTCTTAATTTTTCTGCCAACAGTATTGTATCGGTACAGGAAAAATGGTACTTTCGTACTTTCATGTAAACTCTCCAGTGCTCCCTTGGCCCTGATTCCCTGGCTGTCCAGCTTAGGGATCTCTTGGGAATATGGTGAGCAGCCTGGAAAACCTGGCATGAACAAGGATTTTACTCAAGTGTGGGACATGGCTAGTAGGATCCCACAAGCTCAGCAGCATTTCAACATCCCCCAGTTTATCATATAGATAATCTGAGAGACAGACGAATGTTTCTCAGATCCTTTAACCCCTTAAATTCCAAATATGTGTATGATATAATGCAGATAGCTCTTTATTCACTGTTCTCAGTAAAAGGACAGTGTGTACAAGCAGCGTTTACGCACCAGTGCCAGGAATGGCACCAGTTTATATAGATGGGCTTCTAGGTGTGGTGAACTATTTTTTTCAGTGGTTCCCACAGGGTATATAGTACAAGTATGTCTGAATGAAATATAACATACCATCCCAGAAACTTGTTTTGAAGGGGGTGTTGAATGGGGAGTTGTGATTTTCCACATCCTTATTGCCTCAAATGTGTCAGCTGATAGTGTCAAGCTGTTAACTCACCATGTATCACAGGGTGACAGTACCTTCCTGACAAGGATGTGCTATTTCCTGATAGGAAGTCTAGTATGTGAGGCTGACTCACATATTCAGGTGGCAGGAGTAATTAAACAGAGGAAGAAAACTGTTCATCTAGAATATCTTATGTTAATAGCATAGTGAAAAGACAAACTGCAGAAATAAGCCCTGGATGGATAATGTCTCTAATTCCTCCTCTGCGTAAATAACCTACAGAAAAAAATCCATTCTTCCTGCTAAAAGTCTGTAGAGCATGGGAAAAAATCTCTTGCTATGCCTGCTAGGATATTTTTCTGGGTAGTGGAAAACTAGTACTTGGACATTTTACAGCTCTTAGGAATAATTTTCAGATGCTATTTACCTATTTTGTATCTAGACTGTTGGTTTAAAATTAGAGTAGTCAAAATAAAAACCTTCTCTGTTGAAGGTTATACGTAACAATTTTCTGTTTTTAAACTACCTGTGGTTCACATCCCAGGAAACTGAAATCAGAATGAATGAAAAATCTTTGGTTTTTTCTTGTTTTCTATGAAATTGACAGTTTTTCTCCATAACATCCATTATCAGTTCTCTGATCCTGTCCAACCCCCTAGTAAATGATGTTAAAAAAAATCACAGGACATTTACATAGAATTGGAATTAGGCTATCCTAGATATTTTTTTGGGGGTGGGGTGGAAGATGCATTTGGAAGATATTAGTCTGAATCAGGACCAATAGAAAGGCCTTTGGGCTAAATTTTCAAACATTGTATATGGTTTTATTTTGCTGTGTTGATAATCCTGCTGCTTGTGTCTCACTTACATGATTCCTCCTGAACAGATAGCATAAAATCGTTCATGTTCACTGTTTCTTCAGCAATGAGCTAGGATTTCTGTTTGAAAATAAAATAGTTTGTTTTACTTTTTATTGTGAAAGCTGGGTTTGAATGAAGAATCATTAAAAGGCTAATACTTTTAATACTTTTTCTAACGAATTTCTAACTATTTCTAACCAATATATTCTAAGGAATATAAAATTCACTGCTGTTATCACCTTCACATTCACATCCTGAGTTCCAGTTGATGAGTATACAGACTGGAGATTATCGCACAGGGTATGCTCATGTATAAAATGAAATTCCTATTGAAGTCCATTGCTTTAAATGAAATATGCTTTGTAGCTTTTCCTGTAGACATTCCTGCTGAGTTCTGTGTCTCTCATCCTTCTGCTTAGTCATGGAAGAAAGCGATCTTTTTGATGAGGCTTTGTAAAGTTTTTGGCAGGAAATGACAACATTTACTCAATTCCTTTATTGAAGACCTATAGAACGTGGTCTTGGGCCATCAGTGACATGCTCATTTAAACTCATTTAATTTTTCAAAATTGATTTCAGTTACATTCAGCTGAGATTTGTAAGTTATTTTGAGTGTGTGCACATAAATCAAAATCTTCAGCCCCGTGTATGGACAAGTCTGAATGAATATGGCTTGTGACATGTTCCACAGTCCTCCAAGGTTATCCCAGAAGGCTTTGCTCTCAGATAACTCACATGCCTCTATGTCCATGTGTCCAGCATTTCAGATGGCCAGGAGATAACACAACGTATTTCTCTGAAGTACCTTTTTCCCTTATTCTTCAACCCACAGCACTGCCAGGTTGAGTGTAGCATACAACTGGCTAGAGCTCTGCTTTCCCCTCAGGTGATGTGCTTAGCATCATCTTTAAGAAGAAAGATTGTTTGTTTTGCTTTCTCTTTGTGCATTTGCAAGTAACCAACAACTCTGACATCAGTTTCTTAGAATATGGGTGGTATTCTTTCTGATTTCCTGGTGAAAAAAAAAATCAAGCTTTTTCTGAAGTAATTCTGCAGTTTAAGTATTATATTAATTTGCATATTGCTGTCATGTGGGACCTAAGAATAATGAGGGCTTGTAGTGATGTTACTCACATGACATTAAATATCTCTTAAATCCTTTCCCATTAAATTGTAGTCTATTGCCAGAAATGTTCATGTCAGATACAGTATGGTTAGTGAAAACAAACGTATACAACTAGTATCCTCTAGAAAAGCATCTCAGGGAAGTGAGACAGAGAATTAAGGTTTGCTGAACCGGTTTTGTTAGTTCCAAACCTACAGAAACAAATCTCTGCTTCCTTTGCATTGGGGGTTAATTTCTCTTGTGCTACCATTAGCACTTCCACTTAGCCTGTATTTTTTGTATTTATGCAATTACCTTCCACTTTCCTGACTTAGTTTACATTGTTAAAACAGGCTGGAAATATGCTGTCCCAGGTACTTTTTTTTAATAGCTATAATTAATTTTCTTGGAAGTATTCTTGAAAAATCATAATATATACCTCTATATTTCATGTTAGACTGGGCAGTTATATTAACTTTAAATCAGTTGGGTATGTACACGATGCAGCTCTGGACCTAATTTCATCTATTTTAATGTAATGGTCTGGAGGGTATGCCTGCAAGCTCCAAATCTTTCCCAGGTATATATTCAGTTTGCAATCATATCCTTTTCTATCTCTGTATAATTTTGCCGATTTTAAGTGCATGTTTCTATTATCATCAGCCCCCATTGAGTTATTGTGTCAGGTTGTTCATGTTAGTTTCAGCTAATACTAACTTTGAGGGATGATTTTACTTGCATGTTCCCATTATACTGTATGTTCTGCTAAAAGGTGGGTTGAACAGATAAAACCTATGGGGAAGAACAGTGGAAGGTATTTTTTCTTCCCTTGGTAATCCACTGAGCACAGTCAGGGAAAGACTCTTCTGGAGTCCACGAGGCATTTGAGTGATTTGCAATAGCAAGTTCGGAGTCTGCAGCAAGAGGCGGTATCAGAAGGGAGGAAACAAGCCTTCCAGGGCTTGGAGAGGAGAAGTGAAAAACATAGTGAACAGGCAAAGTTGTTTATGGATCCACATTTCTATTTGGTCTTGCCCAATTGCTTTTCCAGACCTAAAATGCTAAATATGTTGGCCTGTATTCCAGCATACAAGAAAGCTCTTTTTATTCAAATGCAGCTCCTCCTGGTTTTAAAATCTTTTAATTTCTCCAAGCTGAGGTAAAGAGTATTTGCCAAAAGAATGTCTGCATAGACCCACCCCTAATCTTGGGGTAAGTTGTGGTCCTGTCACACTAGCCTTTTATAATAGCAATGTGATGGTTTTTATCTCCACACATGAAAGTCAAAGCCATCTCTCCTAGTCAACTGTTAAGCTTAGCTTTTTTCCTTACACCAAAATACAGAAAACTTCTGGGTTCCAACTTGGTGTATCCTGGTGTATAAGGACTTCCCTAGTGCTCTTACTGCGGCTGCTTAGATTGACTCAGTAGTGTTAAAAGTGGGGCTTTCTCCATTTAGTCTGCCAAGTTTCAAAGCTTGTTTCCTATGTAAGTGGACATATTTCAGAAAAGTATCTTTAGACTAAATTATTCTTTTAAAAATATGGCTTACTCTCAAGTTATGACATCTATAATTTTGGCAAGTTTAGGAAAGTAGATTAGCTAAACATTTTCCTACATCCTTCAATATTTTGAAGGATCTTGGATACTCATTCCTTCTCTATTGAAACAAAAAGGTCAATGATGTCTTCTAACTGGATGCGCTATTGTATTAAACTTTTTCCTAGTTCCATTATTTCTTGAAAATAGAATCTTCATCTGTGTTCATCTTTAGCACATATCTATCTGGTTCTGTTGCACCGGTTTTTCCTCTGAAAAAAAGCTAAAAGCACACTTGCATGACACCTAATGGTTTATGTGAAATGCAGCAAACTCCTGTTGCTTCAGTACTCCTCCAAAAGTACTCCTCACAGACATGCTGCTTTGCCTGATAAACTGATGAATTGATAAACTGTAATTTTAGAAATAAGGTTAATTATAGAATTAATATTCTATTATTTCTATAAAATAGAAAATGCTTTGCAATTTTTTAGTTTCTGAATTTAAGCCCTTTCCAAGTATCTTATTTTGCAAAGGGAATCCCATAATTCCAGCTCACCTTCTTTAGGTGCTTTCCTTGGTTTCTGAGAATTGTAATTTCCACTCTAAAGGGTTCTTTAAGTTCTGTTGCTGATAATGTGTGGTGTTCAGGAATTACTCGAGTCAAAAAACCTGGCACAGGACAGTTTTGTTTACTGTGTGACTTTCAGCTGATTAGCATTATCAAATACAACTGCTGCACAGCTTATTAGAGATAATTAACTTCCTTGGATGAAGCCTCTTAACACAGGTGTTTCCCCTAAAAAACTCCTTCTGTAAAGGATGCCAGTGTGATGCAGCACATTCCTATTAAAAGGCTCATGTTTTTTCTTACCCTTTGTCTTACTATCTCCAGGACTTTAGACCTCTTCTTTAATGACTTTAAGACGCCCAAAATCAATTTCCTTCATTATTTCTGTTTGTGTGTAAACAAATACAGCTATGTTATGAAAATATACCAGTCGATTTTGGTTACCCTAGCAGGTTTGTCAGTGGAAAATTTTGTCCCACATTGTGATTGACCTTCAATACAAAGTTTATATTCTTTGGAAATCTAGATCATTATTTGCAGACAGAGTAATTGGTGACAGTTACTGGTATTGTTTTCAGCGACTAAGATGAAACCTCTTCAGATTTCTTTTTTGTGACCGTCAACCAGACTATGTTAGTCCTCTATTACAGCCACAGTGTGAGGGTATGGGCTGAGAAGTGGGGGGCCACTAGATAACCAAAGTGTTGAGGGCAAAGACAGTTAAAGCTTACTTCCTAGCTTCCTTAAAATATAATTTACCTGGCCTGAAACAAGAAATCAGGTTAAATTTATTAAAGTTTTGCTTTTTAATCAATTTCATGAGTTTATCCACTGTTTTACTAGCATTATGCTACTGCCTGTAAGGAGAGTCACTTCTCTCCCCTTCTTTAGTGGCAAACCACATCTTTTTTTAAGCTGCACATGAAGACAACAGTTGTAAAGATTACTGCAGCAAAACCCCAGCCTGCGAGGGAGCAGGAGGGCTGCATGATCCTGGGGAGAGGAGTAAGGGCAGCCTGGGGCAGCGCAGCCCGCTCCAGCTGCTCCGGGCAGGGTCACGGGAGCGGTTCGCTCGGGGTCCCTGAGGGATGGTGGCTGTAAAGGCAGGCCTGCGGTGGGGGCCAGCCAAACCGCCAGCATTGGTTGTCTGTGTTAGCATGTCTTTGCCCTTCTGTTAGCACATCTTTCCCACACATGCACGTCCGTGTGGGAAGGACCTTGCTGACACCAGTCTTTAACTTCCTGAATCTTTTCGTTACTTCATAAATCTCCTGAGGCTGTCGCAGCTGGGCAAATGGGTTACCCTTTGTTCCACAGCAACAAAACCAAACCATCCCCTACCCCCTATGCAAAGCAAGCTGACAAATTTGTTGAGAGGCGAGTAAAGTGGATTTCAGCGCACACCTGTGGGGACAGAGCAGTGATTTACCACAGCTGAGGTTCCTGGGGGAGCTCCTTCCCGCCTGCTGCCAGGCAGCCATGTGCTGCGATGCCACCAAAGGCGGAGCTCGCGGGAGAGGCTTTCAGCACACACCTCTCTTCTCTCACTGGAAAAAAAGCAGGATCAAGGCAAAAACAATGCTAGGGAGGATTTTGGTGGGTCTCTGAAGTAGAAAGGCTGCAAAACATTTGAAGACAGACAGGTAGGAGCTTGGTAGGTTTCCTAAAAAAACAGGATGAGCTTGCCCCTGGGTGTGAAGAGAAGCTGAGGTGGTGAGTACAGGTGCTTGTTTATTGTTTAGTGGTTCGCTAAATCTAGCTTTCAATGCATGTGTCATTGTGGAATATGCACTGTAAAGAGAAGCTTGAGCTTTCCTTTCCTGCTGTTGTCATCTTTGATCTGGTATATTCCTTTTCTTGCCGAAACCCATGCAGTTTCTTCTAGCCTTTCCTAAGCGAGGGAGGAGAGCAGCTGAGGTGCTGTCTGGTGAAGAAAGGGCTACAACATCTGGAACATTCTTGGTTTCTCAGTCTGCTGGCTGTGCTTTCTTTTTTTCAGTTTTCTTCTTTGACTTCTTTTTTTTTTAAATGCTTGTTGCTTATGCATTCGTAAGTTTCAGAATATGCAAGTCCTCTTTATCTTTGGAAGAAACTGCAGTGGTAGATCTAACATGCTTGTGTTGCATTGGGCGAATGGGATAAACGTGGAAGTTAGGAGTAGCAAACTTGCACAAATGATTGGTGTCTGAAAAAAGCTCATTTGAGCAATAACTAGGTATCTGAATGGTGTGCTGCTTGCATTTAGCAAACTCCTAGTGTGAAGTAGAGTACAATGACGTCTGGAATATGTACAGGTCTGGAAACTCGTTTTTTTTAATTATAATTATTTTATCAAGTTAGTGCTAAAGTATGTGGAAGCAGGCAGTCTTTTAGAGCTTCAGCTCTGTGCCAGCAACGCTGGCGCTTGCTGCAGCCACAGTGTGGGTTTCTGCAGTGGGATGTCGATCCTCTGTAACACGGCTTAGGGCACAGAGATGTCAGAGAGGCTCTGTGTACAGTGCCGGCTGATGAGGGTTAGTGCCTGTAAATCTGTGGGTGGATCGTAAAGTTCCTACTGCTGTTCCGTAATTAATGGAGTTCGCTAGATCTTTCTGCACATGCCTCGTATTTCCTGGTATTTTAGGGGTGTGTGCTAGTGTGTGATAGGTTTACTGTCCTCCCAGGGCTGTAATGGTACAGCTGACTCCTGTGGAGGCTGTGCTCCTCCAGGTAGGTGCGGGATGCCTCTTTGTGTTAATACAGCTGGTAGTGTGCCAGCCCAGTAATACTTCATCAGTGTTTTATGATTTTTATTATGGAAAAAAAAAATATTAGTTGATTGGATTGTGAGGATTCTTTGAAACAACCTTATCTTGTGGATCTCTGTTTATTTTTCTGACCGGAGATACCTTTTCAAAAACAAACAGAAGGATGTCTCTGATTTACATGAAAACTTGCAGTGCCTGTTTCCTATGAAGAAGTTAAAATTGACGCTATGTTTTTCACTTAAGTATGTGAATTTAAAACAAACTTGCACATTCACTTGCTTAGCAGAGCTATGTCTGAAAAATAAACCCACACTGAGAGGTCCAACTTTTTTCCTTTTTTTTTTTTTTGTGTTTTAATTTCAGTGAGATGCATTTTGTTCCGACAGGAAGGCTTTGTTGTTTTTTGGTGTGTTTTTTTGGGTTTTTTATTTGGGGAAAAAAAACCTTCTACTCGCAATTTCTCTGCAACTGTTTTGCTCTGTGTGTGTGTGTAGATGCATGCCCCCTGCTGCTCTGCAGCCTATGGTGTGCTCATGTCCCCCTGCCTTGAAAACAGGTGCTTCACCTCTTACTGCCTCTGAAGATGTAGAATGGGTAAGTTTCATAGTCAGGGGATGGACAATTTGTGATCTGTTTCCTCAGTAGTGAGAAAATCATGATACTAACAAACAGTAAGTGGTTGTACTCAAGGATTTCTTATGGCAAGCAAAAAAATTTTCTGTATGTATTAATTCAGTTTAGATTTAACAGTGTTCTAGCTGTGCTTCCCACATTTCCCTTTGAAAAGCTAATACACACTTGGTTTATTTGGATGACCTACTGCTTCAACATAATGGGAAAGTTTAAAATAAAATTCTGTCAGGAGTTTGAATGTTGATGTTTGACTACATTAGCACACCAGCCTTCTCGAAAAGTCAGGTTGAGCCATTATTGCCTCTTGCTGGTTTTATTTTTCCCTAGCACCATGGTTTCATGTAATTATATTGTTTTACTGTTAGTCTTATTCTGTGACCGTCCCCCTCTGGGCTGAATTCATGATGTGATAATGTCACTTCAGGTTTGAAAGAAGTTAATACAGGACAGATGTAGATTTAGTAAGTTTGGTGCATTAGGTAAGTTGGGCAAAGAGGTCTGGAATTTAGCAGTCAACGTAGCAGTTCCATCAAACACAACTCTGCAATTTTCTGTACACAGTTTTTGCCATCAAAAAGCCTGTTACACATACATGTATCTAGGACAGAGTAGTGTGATTAAGTATGTTAAAAAAAAAAAAAAAAAGAAGAAAAATGCAGCAAGTCCAGTACACGATTAAATACTTACTGATTTAAACTTTGGCTTGCTGTCAAAGTTAATTTAGAAAAAATCTTTGAGTAATTTATTTTTCTTGTACTATATGTTTATGATCTTTAAAGAGGATTAACTTACTGTGTATTCTCTTTGTGGCAATTATTTAAATATTTTATTTATACACGGTTGGGGGCTTTGAGCTAAAAGCACATCTTCCATGCATTTTTTTTTTCTTCAAGCAGGGTTTACCCAGACCAACCATGTACTAGAATTTACAAGAGGAATTTTTGCAGTGAACCTGATTTCTCTTCCTTGATTTTGTTAGTGTTTCTGCACTTCACAAGATATTTTACATGGAAAAGCTATTCTGTCTTAAAAAGAGAACAGAAACAGGTGCTTTGAGACTATTGACATACATACGCATATACCATATTCAGCTTTATATCTGATTTACATTTATCTTGACTTAACTGACCTAACTGATCCATTGTTGCTGGTAATCACTGCTAGTCATGTTAGTTTTTCCTGTATGCTATCAAGATGGTGATTTAGGACAGGACACTAACAGGGAATTTCCAGCTCTAAGATTGGAAACGAGACAGCTCAAATTACCCACTTCTCTCTCTGGGCTGGGATTCAGAATGTGTATTTTTACTTCTCACTTAGTTCTCCCCCTTCCCCTACCCAATAATATACTCAATTTTCCTCTCTTAACTTCTCCACTTTATGTCTTTTCAAAAGCTTTGCTGATTGGTGTGAGTTAACTAGAAACTCCAGAAAATGAATGATTATGAGGAAAAGCTTTCTAAAATTCAAGACTATGATACATACAGAAGGAAAAAGTTCTTACTCTCCTCTGGCTGCTTAACCACATTTAGTCTCCCCACATAAAACACAACCATCTCCCCCACCTCTTTCCCTAGTTTTAATGGAAATTTCTGTAAACAAACAAGAAATAATTTTTACATGGTATTTCTTTTTTCATCGTGAGAGTATATATAACAAATGTACTGCAGCAGAACTTTCCCATGGCATTGAACACAAGATACAGAAATACAGGATCACTTGCCACAAGCTCTTCCCTTGCTTACCTGATTCAAAAGGCTTTTGATAATGTGTGTTAAATTTGCATGGAAGAGCGCTTTTTCATAGGCACCTGCAATAATGGAACAGTGTTAATGGCACAGTGTTACTGAACACATAAATGAATTTACTTGGTTTAAAAAGTAGGGTTTATATAAAGCAGAAACCTCATATGTAACTTTGGCTTGTTGAGGGCAAGTGTTTGGGGAATATATTGAATTACAATTTTTCTCTGAAGTGTCTCAGCACGTTCAGGCAGATAACAGCACTGCACAACTTACAGTGCAGTTTGACTTTTTGACAGAAAAATCAAACTTACTGCTGAACCTAATTTCTTTCTTCAAAAATTGCATACATGAATCATTAGCACCTTTAACAAGCTGGAAGATCTCCAAGTCTATTTGGTCAATAACTCTCAGCTTCTAACAGAGAACCACAGTAATTTCTTTCAGGGTCTTGGTGATGTGTCTTTCACAAAACTGATGAGCACGTTCGCAGACACTTTCACGTTACAATGAGAATTACGTATGTTCTGTGTTTGTGAGTTTCTTTCTTATTAGCTCTTTGGCACAACTTCACATTGTTCCAATGTAGTCTTTTGTTTAGAGAGGTACAGGATTTCTAGGTTCAAATGCAGTTACTGTGTTTTAGCAAAGTTTCTGTTTAAGAAGGCAATACAGAAGGTGACATGGTATAGTGTTCTTACATTGTTAATGGATAGTTGCTCTTTTGGGGTAGTTCCAGTGAAAAATCCAGGCAAAACCTGTATGTATTTAAACATATACATCCATTATATGTACGTTATGCTACAGAATACTTGTGGGAGATATTTCAGTTATTCTTAAGGATTAAAGTATCTGTTTTCCCAGCAGAGGCTTAGCCTGGCAATAGCTCCATTTCTTAATCAGATCTTCAAATGCTAAGATTCTTATCAAGGAAGCTGCCCATTACTACATTTATTCTAACTCTATAGTCCAGCTCTGAAACTGCAGTCAGTGGGTAACACCTCACAGCGGAGTTGTAATAGCAGACTTGTTTTTCTTATTTCCGTGTGTTATGGTATGTTCCATATGTATTAATTTTCATCTGCCTCTTTATTCTGTGGTGACTGCACTGTGGAAGATGGCTCTGGAATTCTCAACAGTAGTCCCAGAAGTTACTTCCTTCTGGGAAGCATTGTATTTGCTGAGGATTTTAATGTTTTTTAGGGGTGGCTAGAATTGGATATTTTGAGAAATGATCAGTGAAAACACATTCATTAGCGAGGTGCAGGTTAGCCCAGCAGTCCAAGGGATCTAAACTTCCCAGAAAAAAATGCTCCTTTGGAAGCTATAATCAAGAATCTTGTCAAAAAGGGAAGGACAAAAAGAAGTTTAAAAAAGAAGAAAAATAGATGTAACCAAGTCACTCGGAGAATAACCACCTTCTCCTGAGTCCCAACCACTTGTGACACTGACAAAGAAACTAGAATATTGTTTTCAGTAAGTATCATATAAATAAGGACATAACTGTCTAACTATGGCTTATATTAAGACCTCTTTGTGGCTGCTGTATTTCCAGGAATAGTTTTCCTTGAGAGTACCTGTAATGACCTACATTTGCTCCCATTGAAGATGATAGGTTGCTACCATTGATTGCATCCATAATGCTTTATAAAACTCCAGCACAAACATACTTCAAGGGTCTTGGAGCCTGAGATGGAGTATATATTTGAGAATACAGTTTCTCTGATCTTAATAGCATTGTGTGGATTTACTCTGCCTGGGGATTTTTAGTTGGCTTATACTGTCTGCACCACTTTGAGTACTGTTGGTATAGCTGCATTACTGTGGGAGTGCTTATCTTATCATTTTTTTTCTCTTGGCTCTATTTCCTTCTTGCCTAAAATCATAAAAGGTAAAGCATATAGCTACTTTTCATATGAAAAACTTCCTTTAAAAGAAAAAAAAAAAAAAAACAGAGGACAATTGCCCTGCTTCACAGTTGACATTGCAATGATCAGGCAGCAATAAAATTCTTCTTTTGTAATCTTTATTATCATTGGGTGATAGGAACCTTCTGCTTCTACAAGCTGCTAAACTTTCCTTTTATTAATAACCTACAGCCTTTTAGACCTAAGTTATGTACTGTATATTAAACAAAATAAAAATCTGGGGGAGAGTAATGGAAGACTCACCATTTTGGGGCTTTCCTACCTTTTTTATAAAGCTTTCTGACTACTTATTAAACATTTTTTTACCTGAATGTCTTAGTGAATGTCAAAGAAAATTAAGATACAAAGAAAAGAAGGATCTTTAGGGGAAAACAAAATACAGTGTTTTGATATAGATCTTGTATGACAGGTATTTACCTTTCATTCTATGAAATCATATTGCCTGTATTCCGTTTGTGCTGCTGTGAATATAAAGTGTATAGCAGGATATTGAAGATGCAGGTGGTAACATGATGTATGGTCAGTTCTGTAATTTCTAAGGACCTTTTCCTGTTCAGACAATTTTGTGAATGCGTCATCTGTCCTATAGTTTAAAAAACACAACATACCCCCCTGGAATGGACTGATTAGGCTTGGCAGCTCCAGGTCTAACACAGAAGTTCTGTAGTGAGTAAGACCGGATTGAGGACAGGGAACTGAATGGTCTGGGAAAGGATGGAAGCAGTGTGCTTGTTCTTTCTGTACAGTGTAGGAGTAAGAAAGGCTTCTGACAGCTTTTTGTAGCTCGGATTGCTTGAAGGTTGAGATTCTCACATGCTTTGTTCCTAGTCATGTCTTCGAAATTACTCTTTTGAATGAAGATGCAGCTTTAGGCATGTGGTAGGTGGCAGTGGTGGTTCACTTGCCTAATGTTTGCAGCGCACTCAAAGCCACATACCACAGAAGGATCGATAGTGCATGTTCTGGTAGATCTTAACTGTCAATATTGTGTCTAATTCTTTGCCTTCCTGAGTGCCCTTTACTAATGACTACTGGTTTCAGAGGTTACTGTTGTGTTAAATGGTTCCTCTAGGTTATAGACAGAGATGGCCAAAACCTGATTAAAAACTCAGAAATGAGTGGTGAAGACAGCTCTTGCGTGTCTTTACTAGCATAAAAATGGATAGTAAATGAGACTGTCACTTCCATCTAGTTTGAAAAATCTGTACTTACTGGCCTATCACCTAGGGACTCTTGCATCTCAGAATAATTTTGCAATTTGATGTACAATAGACACTATGTTAATACATGCTGCAAGACTAATGAAAAGAGTGCATTTTTCAGCCTGTTACTTCAGCTCTTCTAGGCCTCAATCTCATAATGGAAAACTGGCAAAATCAGCATTATTCAATCACAGCTACCCTGAAAAGACTTCAGGTGTTTTTTTTACTGTGAAAACATTCCTGTTGCTAAAATGCATGATTCAGGCTTGGGATTTTTTTTTCCTTTAAATAATATCCTTAATTACTGCAGACTCCTATTTTCATTTATGTGAAGGAAACTTATCTAATATGAGAAAATATTCCTCATAAAATACAAAGTAAACTTTAAATAGAGAAATGTTCTTTTGACTTCAGTAGAGTGTGTCCCTTAAGTTTTACTAGAACAGGGAATGTATTTTTGAAATATTTTTCCTATTGTATGGTGTTTTCTTTGCTAATCCTAATCTTTATATGTCTTTAATTAGCTTCATACAAAGACAATGTTTTAAAGTGCAGTTAAATTAATTTTAAATGAATTAGTTGGTCAGGCATTTTCCATATTAAGACTAACTGGGCAACTGGCACCTTTTCAAATGCAGTCTGAGATGTTACAGGAGGAGTTTTCTTAGGAGCCAGGAATGAACAAGAAATTAGCTTCACAAACCTGCGGGGTGCAGGGAGCGAAACCAACTTGAAAAAAAGTGCAGTTCACTTTTGTCGTAGGTAAGTCTAGTAAAGAGGAGATGATAATGCCTCAAATCCCACTGTAAATAATGCAGCACAGAGACCTTTTTGGTTTGTTTTGTTAAAGAGGAAATCCTTGAAATTTTGCCTAAATATGACAAAAATGACTGCATTTTATGGTTGTTAATTGTGTGTGGTTTAGTTACCTTGTTTCCTTTATTCTGTTTAATGCACATTAAAGAATATTTTGACTGTTAAATACTGTTAGAATTAAAACAGCTTGCCTTACTACAATAAGCAAATATATTTGTATAAATATAGATTCATAAAAGTCATGCTGAAAAAAAAAATCAAGAAACAAGGAGTGTAGTTTGCATTCACATTTGTTAAGCGAAGGTATAACTGGTTAAATGGTGCCAGATTGGGTATTATATGGAAAGATTTTAATTGTATGACTCAGAAGCTGTGCATATTCTTCTTAGCACCTACATATGATATGAACATTTGAATTTAAACAAAATTTCATGACCAGATTTGACAATGGAAAACCATAAGGTTCACTAGGGAGCTTGGGGTTCTGAGGGTTTAAGTGGTAGGTGAAATTGTGGATAGATACGTGCAAATATCTGCTTACTACTTTCTAAATATTAAAGCTGGTTTTATGGGTCAGGTGCTACTTTGGATACATCTAGCAATTACAGTGGTAGTCCTGGACTCTAGAACTTGCCATAATAAAGAAGAAATGGTAACCTGTACTTGGACGGCGCGTTGTTTTCTGTGTGCTACACAACTAGATGGCAACATATGTGGAGACTCAGTTTGGAAAGTAACTGAGTGCAAACAAACAAACAATTTTTTTTTTTTTTTTAAAACTAGTTACTTTTTGCTTTTTTATTTCTGGAAACTTTTTTCTGAAAGATAGCTGGTTTTGTACCAATGACTTCATGCTTACTCCATTAGCATGTTTTCAAGACTAAGGAATATAGTTTTAACAGTAAGGAAATGAGTCTAGGATGTCATTCTTGGCCTCTGGGTTTGATCTAGATCAGTATAAATAGTTGATTATGCTGTGGGAGGGAAGGGGAAAGGTCAGTTTTGAACAAGTTCACATACTCAGCTGCTAACAACTCATCTATTACTAGATATTCCCTTGGAAGTGTCAGAAATGTTTTAAAGCCACCAGCTAATCTGCTTGTGCTTGTTCTGAACAATGGATTCACAGAAACTATTGATATAGCACATTTTCACGTGACTTTCAGAAGCAAGAGTTGAATTATCTAAACACTTCATTTCCAATGTCCCAACCCACTTGTGGGTATGTTGCCAGAGGTTTTGAGGTTGTTCTTGGCCTGGCCACTTAACACTGTTGCACGTTCTCTTTTTTGCTAGTGGAATGATTGGACTTGTGCTGAGTATCTATCAGTTTTTCAAATGATCTTCCATAGTCCCCAGTAGTGTCTGTGTTTCTGCTAGGTATTCTCTGAATTTTATTTCCCATGGTGGTTTCTATTTTAAAAAGTATTTGGATACTTTAATGAAATGTGACTACTTGGTTTTCTCTGGTCTGTAAAAACAAACAAACACAAATCTGAAAAGCACTTGTTTTTAAAATAAAACTTTAAAAAAATAAATCAAACTTTTAAAATTTCCTGCATTTATCAGTCAAAAAATAGAGCTAGGAAAAACAGAAACACTTGACCAATTCTGTCTTTATGAATTAGATTTGCTGGTTAAGTCCAAGATAAGTCAACAAAATGTTCCAAATATGTTCCTAGTTGGGTTCTATGAGCAAAAACTCTTCAAAAGTTAGATGAGTGAGAATTTTACATGACTTCAGTGAGTGATAGCACTTTTCATGTGATCCTGCAAAGTAAACCTCAAACTTGCACAGATGAACTGGCCAGACATATATTGATCTTTTTGATCTGTGGGAAGTTGCCTTATATGACAGGTGTTATCTAGCCACATATGATTAGAAAAGTATGTTTCTTTATTAGTCAGAGGAGCAAGATAAATAATTGCTTAGATTGGTTAGCTGAATTTGTTGTTTATGATTAGACGTGCTGAAGGCTATTGGTGAGGTAAGTTAGGCTTGGTAGATCCATGTCTGCATTGTCACATTTGCAGTAAGTTGTATTTATAGAAAGTTGGAGGGTACTTAGGTATAATGGTACTAGTCTGTGAATACAATTTGCTTCCTCTGGTTTTTACAGTATTTTAATGAACCCAAACTTGGTCACTTAAAGTTTTGGTAGAGCTGTTTACTTACTTTACCATTGTGTGTGTATTCGTGTAGACAATGCTGGCTTTGCTAGGTCATCTGCGGTAACAAAGCTATTTGTGGAGCAGGTGTGGGAAAATGTTATATTCCATGAAGATGAGTGGAACTGCGTGAACATTGTACTTCTGATTTACAGAACATGAAACAAATGATGGCATGCTGAGCAAAATGAAGAATTATTTCAGCTCCAATAAACACTCAAAGCTAATAAATTAGGTATTTCATATGAACATACTTGCTTGGGAAATGTGCCTTCATAAAGAGTGTTTTGAGCAAAACAGGCAAATTGTTTGCCAGAATAATTAAATGTGTATAAGTGAAGCTGTCTTTTGGGATAAAGGCATTTATCTTACTCTGAAACTGGTACTTAGCAAGGCCTTTGAACATAGTGTGTGTGCACCACTTTTGTATTGGTCACTTTAACAGCACTAATATAGTGAAGGAAGAAAAAGAAATCTTTGAAGTGGGAGTTTTCCAGTTGCTATGGCTAACTGTGTGCGAAGGGAAGGATAAAAATTCAGTTCTAAATGATCATGTATCTCTTCATGGGAATGCTGGGACAAAATCTGGCTTATATAATTCAGCAGTGCTAAAGCTAATCAATGTTATTGATGATCAGTGGCCAGCAGTCGCAATCATTAGATTAAGTTTCTCAGGAAGAACATTTATTTAATAGCTTTCAATAAAAGTGTAGGAGAAAACCTGAGCTGTTTAGAAGCAGGTACTGGCTGGGTTTTAGACAAATGATGTTAGAACATGCAATTGTAGTACTCAGTAATAAAAGTTACATTAAGTCAGAGTTGACTTGAATTGATTATCTTTTTCTAAGCATTATGCTGTACCTGAAATGCACGTGTTTTCCTACACCATACTTTTCTCTGGAAGTAATTTATGTTGAACTGAAGAAGCTTCCCTGCTGCGCCACTGAATGCACTGAGCTGGGAGGTGCTCACTGGTGTTCTTTTCCTGTACTTTTTTGCAAAATTTCATGGGGTATTCCATCTCTGCTAGCATCCAGTGAGAGAATTAAGTAGTTAATTAGCTTGAACCCAGGTAACTTACATTATAAAGTTTATTCAGTGGATACCAGGATAGTCTGAATTCATAGCAGTGCTGTGTGCAGGTAGGCACTTGGACACATATTTATAAAGCTTACTGTGGTCTTGGGCTTACTTCTACATTTTTTCATAAATTATTCTGTATCTTGTTTCACTTCTAAAAACTGCACAGCAACTCTCAGAATTCATTTAAATCAAAGTGCACCTAAATTAAATTTAAAAAAAAAAACAACACACCACACACTAGCCCAAACATGCAGTGTGTTTTAAAATGCAGGAGCTGTGCACTGTCATAGCAAATTACATTTGTTAATTGTGAGCAGTTCACTTTTTGCATATTGCAATATTTGGAGATGATTTGACAAGCTCTTTCTTGCACAGTAAATAACTTTGTGATGATCTACAGCAACATCGGAGTCCTTGAGTCTTATTAAAAAATCTGCATCTTAACCATACTACTGTTATAGATGTTGCTATTAGAAAAGCTTTCAGATAACTGTGATGGTGGTGGTTAATCAAATTGCTCTAACTTTAGATAACTAGCTTATTAACTGCACCAAAATTGCAGTGAAAAATGTGTACAATAAACCACTTGTGTTTCACCTTCACACTGTTGGAATGAAACTGCACTTAATAGGGGAAGGAAAAGGAAGCAATCGAGATTGATTGACTTTGATCTTTTTTTTTCTATTTTCTTTTTTCATTTTTTTCTTTTTTCTTTTTTTGGGTTTTTTTTTTTTCTGTTTTTTAATATCCCTCCTTCCCTCATGTCTTGTCTTTTACTCTGAGGATGAGGGGAAGAAGGAATGTGAAAACAGGTAGTATAACGGCCAGGATCACATCTCAAAAAATCCTTAAAAACAAGAATCTGCTAAGCAATAATCCTTGCTGTTCTTCTCTATGAAGAATAAAAATCAAATGTTGCTTAATTGACTAGATACAACCTTGGTGATTCTGTAACTTCTTTTGCTACATATAAGGAATTACTTACTACTTACTACCATGTTTATTTACAGTTTGGAGAATGTGATAACTTTATTGTATCATGTCTTGTATTCTATATCAGTGCCTAATATAAGCTTTTAAACTAAACAATGAGTGCTTGAATTGTGTGCATGTAATGGTAGTGAAAAGGCTAATGCTACCTAATTATTTTTTCTACTTAATGAATTGTCAATACATAAGGAGTGAGTCAGAATTGCTGAATAATTATTGAGACTGGTCCTGCAAAGAATGAGAATCAGCATAGCTTCACTGATCAACAAACCAACATGGTGGGGAAAAATAAATTTCTGTACAGCCTTAACAGAAGGAAGGATGATATTTTTATGAGGAAAAACTAAATAAGGAAGATGGAGAAGTTTTTGAGAACATGAACACCCAAAATGGCAGCTTGTATAAATTGAGGTAGAATGGTTGCCTTGCAACTGACTCCTCCTGGGTGGTAAGTTTCTGAAGGAAAAATAGATGAGATGCTCCCACCCATATATGCTAAGCTGCCGTGCCCAAACTGAAGCCAGAGCACTCAAGGCCTTTTCCTGAGGAATGTAGGAAAAAATAGTTGGTTTTTACGTATTATCCTGCGTTTTAAAAAGTAAAAAAACCTCTTCTGTGCTTTACTTTTTAACAAAACAAAAGCAAAACCATTCCTGTGCCATGAAAATTGTGAGTCCACAAACAGGCTTGATTTCATCTAACTCTAAGGTTTTACATCTTTCAGAAATCTTAAGTTCCATGCTCTAAACACACAATCAAATTGATGTTTGTCAGCAATATTACTATGAGAACAGGTGCCTAAGCTCATAATGGCAAATTGATCTGGCCTTGTCAATTTTTTTTTTCCTGTGGATTGATTTTCTTAAACTAGAACTTTTCATTTGTCAGTATACTCTTAAATATATTCATTAATGAAAATATGAAAACTGAATACATATAAATTATGGAAGCTACTCTGCATGATACAAACTATTTTAATTGGTTAAGCTTAATGAGTGTTCCATAAAACTATTACTTTCTTGGCTCTCCATGTGTCTCATTTGTCTTAAGCTAGCTAAATCAATTATGCATGTCTTAATCTTTGACATAATCTATGAAGATACAGTTTCCCCAGGTATAGCGTATTTATCTTCATTTCTTAAAGATTATACCTGGATTTTCTTTTACCCTGGGTTCAAAAAATTTACATGTTTAACTATTTTTCTACCTCTCTATATTTCCTCCTGACCTCAGCTTGAAAGGAATGTAAGTATATCTTTTTTTTTAATTGCAAACTGAGGGGCATAAGTATAAATGTATTTAAATTTCCATCTAAGATGCCTGTTCATCACAACCTCACCTGCTTAACTGTAAGGATACCAGTATGAAAGTTTTAGCAAAGAGTGAAATCAATGCATTAGACCTGTTCTCCCTCTGTTAAAAATGTAAGAGATAGTTCGCAAGTCTTTATCTTGTAGTTACTGTAAACTTACTTAAAATATGACACACTATTCACCCTTTCATTATCAGAAGGCTAATTTCTTGACCCTTGCCCTCCTTTCTCCTGCCTTCCTTCCCCTGCCACTGACAGTCTTGTCGTTAGCACCAAGCTCAGGCACCTGTGCTTGGTACTGAAGTAAAAATATATACTAGAATGGTTACCCTCAAGGACAAGTATATTTGTTACCATTAGTAAGAATATCAAAGATCCAGTGATTAAAAATGGCCATGTTAGTGGTACATCCTCATCAAATTTACTTAAGAGTCTGTTTTCCAGCACTGGAATAAAAGTCTCAGGTCTGGTGAAAGAAATGGTATTTCTCATCTGAATTCCGAGCATTGAATGTTTATCACAGTGTATCTGGTTTTGAAGATAGGCTAGGTTAGGCGGAGACCTACTCCTCCATCTGTCTTACTGCTTTTTTTGTGTAGTTGGCTGATACATGATGACCAGGGAGCCAAATCTGGCAGCCTGGTGACCAAAGCCTGCTGAAACTTCTACAGGCAGGATAGATCAAGCGTGCATCCAATCTCCAGGCTGAACTTTGTGTTTCTTCCCTGCTGCCTGCTCCCTCTCTGACTCAGTTCCTGGCGTGTGGAGAAGCAGGCATACCTGTTACCAGACTCCAGCTCTGCTGGTCAGGAGAAAATGTGTCAGATCTGCTGGGAGATAGGATCTCTGTTCTGTGAGACTTGTAAGTGGTGATGTCCCAAGAAGGAAGCTAGCAGGGAGGACAAGCTTTGTGCTCCTGGGTTAGCATGAGCAGGAGTCAGGGGATGGAGAATTCCACCTGGATTGCACAGCAGATGTTGGGCCTGTGCAGTTTTTAAAGTCAGATGAAGTACTCCAAGAACAAATCCTGAGTCAAATTAGGATCAGTTTGGAGAGGTGAAGATCTCAACCGTAGCCCTTCCTCGGGTATTCCCAGGCTCTGAGGCCTGCTGACATGCCGCATGGCTGTGGTATGGAGAAGCTGAATTAAAACTGAATTTTAATACAAGTGATGATGGGGGCAGTACAGGTTGCTTTATCCATCTTCGGGGAAATAAAGAACGTTTTTACCTGATGCTTGAACTCTGTCTGATTTGGCCAAAAAATGCCTCCATTTGTAACTTAAATGGGCTAGTTAAAATTCTGTGTCCTGTCCCCAGAGCTCTCCAGTACCTGAGAGGGAGTTGTAATTCCTGTTTAGCTTTTATTTGAAATGAAAATGGGCATGTTTTGAGAAGGGATACTAATTTTATTGTAAAAAAATATTTTATTTTCTGTCTTACTAGCTTAGCGATTCCAAAGTTGCTATGAATATTTTGCTCAATTTTATCCCTGTCATAATACTAACAATGCTAAATATTTCTGCACATGATGTGTTTGGATTTATGGCATTATGTATGGTGAGTTTTGATAAAAGCAGCCTGCCAATGCCCTTGGCTAAAGAGTGCAGTCAGCTAAAGAATGCAGTCTGGTCTCTTTACCATGAGGCTATTGGAAGTATGTTTGTCAGTTTGACTGGTTTGGAGTCCTTAAGTTAGCCTTCCTATTCATATGCAAAACTATTAGGCCAAAGAGCTCATTGACATATTTGATTAATGACGAGTGAACCCTCCTTAAACTGGAACTGAAATTACTTTAATGAAACCTTGATGGTATTTGAAAAGTTTTGATTAACTTGTCTTTTGGGGCAAGTTTAGAAGTGCTTGTCAGTATTTTTGTCTAAAATAACAAAAGAGAAGCTGGGAAAACAGCGCTTAAAAATCTTACTACTGTTTTTCTTATTTAGCTTATTTTCAACAGAGTAGTTGGTAGAAAACTGATTTTTTTTTTTTTGTTATGACTACCTAGGACTTTGAGGCATAACAGAAGATCAACCTTTGCTTCTTGTTGCAATTATGTTTTGTGCAGAATTTGTAGTAAAATATTAAACTTAAAATGAGGAACTGTGGGAAATAAAGTTGAAACAGTCTCAGAATGACAAATTTAAAGTTTCTTAGCTGTTGTTGAAGTGATCTTGTATAAATTATTGGGCTGCATCCTAAGAGATGTTACTGATCTGTTGAACATCTTCAGTTCCTGTGACTGCAGGTCTGAGGTTGCCCGAGTCCTCTCACCTACTGGTTTTAAATATAGCCACAGCTTTTGAAGTCCCTCCAGGATTACAGGAATTGTTGAAAATCAATTCTGTATCCTCAGATGACTGTCTTAATTTATACTCTAAAATTTTTGTTTTAATCAAGAGCTTTCTAAGTCATGATAGGAGAAGGGAAGGATTGCATCAGTCTTGTATGGTTTTTCCCTAAACATAAACTAGAAGCATTTGTGGCTGTTGAGTGCTCATGATACGACTGTTCTTCTTACTGTTGTTTGACAGACTGTTATACCAGAGTTCAGTATGGGGTATCTTCTTGGATCTATTTCTGATTCTTAGTTGTTATTCAGATTTACATTTCTTCACTTGTTTCATAAAAATCTGTGTTTAAGTGGAAGTCAAGGAAACTATAAAAATTAAGTGCTTCCATTGTGCAAGTTCAAAATCTCAATTCCTTTTTATGTAAGGAAACATTTTTTTATAAAACGAATCACATTCAAAATTTTGACTTTGAAATTTTCCCGTGACTTTGAGAACTACTCCTGGAAGCTGTGGCTACATTGGGAGTCTGCCTGGTAAATACTGAGGCATGGGCATACTGCACATCCTGGAATTCAGAAGCTTCTGAACAACTCAGTAGGCAAGCTGCAGGTTTGGTCCTCACAGGCTTGCTTGCCATTGGTTAGTGTATCATCAAAACCTACTTTTTACATAGACTGCTGTCACAGTTTGTTTCAGTCTGCCAAAATTTACAGGACATTGCACTCTGTAAACTATATTTCATGAGATCATTTCATTTAAAAAAATCCCACCCCAAAATGATACAAATCAAATGAGGACTTGGTCCCCCTTCATACAGGCTAGTCTAACATGCAAGTTCTCCTGTTCGTTGCTTTTTAAATTCACAAATTTACTACGTGTCCTCAAGTAACTCATGAGCCTATGAGCAAAACAGTTCCTTAACTGAGGGGGAGAGTGCTCATCCTTCCGCCCCTGCCACAGTGTGGGCATCACCTGCATTGTGCTGGGAACTGCAGGGCCTCAGCAGTCTGGCTGCTGCTGCTGGAAAGCTTCAGAAGCTTTTTGGATAAGCTGGCATGTTTATACATTCCAGCTGGAAGGCTGGTTGATAACATTTTGGTAAATTAGTGCATTGCAGTTACTATGCAAAGATGCAGGTGATAACTGCCACAGAAGTCCCTTCCTCCTCTTGTCCCCTGCATGCTATGACTGTGCTGCTCTGACACAAGGGCACATTTGAGAGTCAAATTATAAAAATAATTTTCCAATTTATATAAATAAATGAGAAGATATTGTACTCTGTTAGTATACTAGGGTTTAATGAAGGCAGTTATTCTGAAAGAGAATTTTATTTTGCTTTTAGAATAAAAATTTAACAGGGCAAAACAACTTTCCATTTTTTAATATTAATATTAGGGACATGACTTTGAAGTCTCAAAACTGCATTTTTTTAAAAATAAAATTGCATCAATCTAGCAATATATAGCAAATAGTGATGTGGCAAAATAGGAATGATAAAATTGGAGTGGTGTGATGGACAAACATATACATAAAAATTTTCTTGCTGTCCCCCATGTGTTGGTTTAATTAGTCAGGAGCTCTTGCAAGTAGTGCTGTGCAACAGTGAATGACCTATTAAAGAAAAACCAAAGCCAAACCCAAACAACAAAACAGATTTGACCTTGTCTTGCTCTGAGGTCTGATTGACTTAAATTAGCTAGTAGTCTGCATGTGTTGTTTGTTTGGCACTGAAGCCAAATTGTTTGCTTTGTGCAATTATTTCTTAAGCAAAGAAGACTTTCAGAGACCTACCTGTATAAATACTTTTTAAATGATTCTATCACAGATTTAGTTCTATTAAAATGTTAACTTTCCTTACCAAAAAAAAAAAAAAATCCACAATGTCTTATTTGCTGTTTCATGGTAGAGTTAAGCAGGCTTTGTGTACCTCAAACTTTGAAGGACTTTTTCTTTTTTTTTTTTTTTTTTTCCCCTGCAGGTGCATTTTTTAATGAAACATCACAAACTGTAAGATCATGTTTTAATAGTTCAAGTTTGTGTCATTCCTTGAGAGTCACTGCAAAACTCGGTCCTGCACTGAAACAATATAGAATCTCAAACACTTGAAGTGAAATTGTATGACTTTTGTCAGACCAGTGCAAGAATTGTTGAACCCTCAGCTAAATTACACCTGAATCCTTCAAACAGGAATATTTGCTTTGGTATTCCTGTACAAACAGGCATGTAGTGGCAAAGCTGCCCTGGGGATTTCTATAGGGAAGCTGAAACTGTTGGTCATTATATATTTTTTCCTTTCTTTTTTTCTTCTTTTTTTCTTCTTTTTTTTCCCTTTTTTTTTTTTAAAGGCACTAAAAAGTCTTCTCTTAGTGTGAATGAACTGATTGAATTAACTTCACCTACAAAACTATCTGAATTCATCTGAAAATATATTTCCAGTAACATGATCTGTAAAATAGAACATACTTCGATTTTAATAGGTTTTCTTTCAACAGGCAATTGAAGGCTATCAGTCTTTTCTGAAATGTTTACGTTCACTATGAGCTCTAACATATTTTCCAAAACTTCACTAAAATTGAAGCTTCTAGTAGTATAATTTAAACCAGTATACATTGATTTTTATTTTTATTTTTTTTTAATGTGAAAGGCAGGGAATTTGAATACATTGTAGGTGGTTAGTATTCTTTTAGAATACCCATGACACTGAAAAAGATCATAAGAACAGACTGAATGTATTTGAGTGGGATACGGTGAAATGATTTAAAACCCCCAAGTTTTAACTCAACAGCATACAGAAATAAATATTGGATATCAAACTTCTTTATTTTATAGTGTACATGTTTTATGTCCATTGTATTCAATTACAAAGATGATGAATGGATTTGGTTTAAAGGGAGGTGGATAGAATGTGAAAACAGAATTTTTGCCTTTTTCTCTTGTCTCCAAACATAGTGGTTGCATAACTGAGACTGTAAAGTGACATTCATTTTTATGTGATTCATATGTGTTTCATAATTTATTCGATATAATTAACTTTAGATAATTTTGAATATTCTGATTCTTTCTTTCTGCAATTTGAAAATAAGTTAAATTATTTTTTAATTATTATTGAAATTTAAATACCCTAATCACTAAATAACTTTAAGGCTTTATTTTAACTCCAGTATAGATTCCTTTATGTTGGGATTATAACCTGTTGTTTCTTTCAGGATATCAGCAAAGGAAATTATTTTTTTTTTTAGGATTATTAATTTTTTCTTTATGATAGGCATCTTCTCAAAAGTACTTTGTTCAGTGAAATACTGGGGGGCAGGGGGGAGCATGTATTAGAATAAATTACAGAGAAATGGAGCTTTTGTGGGGTTGCAAGTCACCCCTTTCTTAAGGACCTGCTAGATCAATAGGAATTTAATCAACACATTTTTTCACTTTGAAGAACAGAAAACCCCCAAACATAGCCTTTTAGGTGAAAGGCAAGGTGTCAGGAGTCAGGCTAGGCTGATTGCTCATCTTTTAGTGCCACCTTTCCTTCTCCCTGTACACGGGCACTCACTGCATGAGCAGGAAACTATTTACCTTTTTATCTTCTGGCTCATTGCAGTGAGCTTAATAGGGTCAGAAAACACCACGAAACAGCAGAGAAAACAGCAAGACTAGGAATGAAGCTGAGGTCGGAGGGATGGCCTTTTTTTGTGACTGCAAGTTTGCTTAACTCTGCCTGTCATAGAAGTACTCTATTTCTCTCTAGCACTGTTTATTTAGATGCCATATTCACCTTGTTTATGACTGTACGGCCAATATGCTGCTGATCCTGCAGCTCTTTACTCTGCACAACCTGCACCAAATGTATGTAGTGGCCAGCCTCCAATTTGGCTTTGACTGCTGACCTAGAAGAGCTTGTAGGACCTGTGAGTTCACATCGCTCATAGCAATGAGAACATTATGCTGGATATTTTTAAACGTAGTGTTTTTTTCAGTTGTGGCCTCGATAAAATAACCAGCAGTGTTTCAGTTCAATCTGATCATTTAGTTGCCTTTATTCTTGGCTCACTGATAACTCAACAAAATCAAGCCAACTATTGAGTAAAAAGATAAAGGAAGCTGAAATGTTGCTTGTTTGTTCGGTTTGGTTTTTTGTTTTTCCCTTAACTCTTAAACTCCTTGCTCCCCAGCAGTTCTTTGCTTGCACCCCAACTCTTGCTATAGCAGTAATGTCTACAGTACATACATTTCTATCATTGTCTTGTTACCATTGCCTTTGCCTAAATAAGCTAACCGTTGGTAAATATGCAGGCAGTACTTGGGAACTCGTGAATTTGGGAGTTCAAAGAAAATGGAAATTTCTGAGGGTGCTGTGCTGTCTTGTATTGCTTTATCAGCAGTGATCACCAACTGATGCTTTTTTAGCAAGACAGAGGAAAATCTATTCTAATGGCTTTTGCTGCACTGATCGTGCTGACTCAGTGATTCAATGTGCAAAGTTAATTGGAGAGAGGCATTAAATTGGGTGGAATTTGAAGGATTTTAGTGTTCTAAGCCTTGGCCCCTCAGGCTTCACACAGAATGAAACACATAATCAGCTTTCAGTAAGCACTATTTTTCATTAATCATAAACTGTAGGCAAAGTTGGATCTTGCAAATTTAGGTCTTTTATTGTTGTTTCATGTTAATGACTATTATCTCTTTTTCCTATTGTGTATGATTCTCAGCAACTGTGTTAGCACAGATGGCTAAAATCCCTAGTGGAAAAGTAATCAGCATTTGTGAACATGATGCATTCAAAATAAATGACAGAGGAGGAAAAATGCATTGCTTTAGAAATTAGGAAGCAGATTAAACTAGAATAATGCATGTAAACACATCCAGGAAAGCAGGCTGCACTTTGTTTTCAACACAACCTCAATATACGTAACCTTCAGTTGAATTTATCAGCGGGACAGTAAGCAAGTTAAATTAAAATTGGAGAACAACTGATTTAATATCAGTAATTTGGAGTGTTCTTTTTTTTAAAGCCTAACAAAATGTGATATAATTAGCATAGATTAGATAGTATGGTGAAGAAAAGGACACACTATCCTACAGATCCTAATTATCTCATTTTAACTGAAATGTGACTAAAAGTTATAGCTGTTCACAGGCACTTCCTTTTGATCAAAGCATATAACGTATTAACTAGAGTTACCAGCAGCCTTAGATTTAAACTGACTGTATGCTTTTGACTTCTTAATCTGGAAACAACAGACTAAGAGTTGTTCATAAACCTGTAGTGGAGATTATGGGAATACAGCACATCAACTGCCACCTTGCTCAGGAAGAAGTGACTTGTGGCTAATGTCTTGAAATTACAAGACCCATCTTGCAAAGATAGATGTTCATTTCTGAATGAACAAGTTAAATTATTATAACCTCCTACCTTTTCTTTGACTTTGTTAGCCATGGACTAATTTAAATACTAAAATTGAATTCAGGCTATAAACTGCAGGCTGAATCTAAATACCATTAAAACTTAAATATAAAATATATTTTTGTTAAAAGTCAGCAGGTTTTTCCTGGGTACTTCTCATGGTGGTTCCTTTCCCCCTCAACCCTGCTTTCTTCAGCAGGTGCTTGTTGCCTGAGTGTTGGTTGGTGTTAGGTGTGGAAACTGTCTTCATGTTTTCTGGCCTGGAGAAAGCAGGCAGCAAATAAGCAAGAAAACAGATAGAACAGTGGAAGGAAAGCCAGACACTTCCTCAGGAGTGGGAATGAAACCCAGGAGTTCAGATTTGTGTTCCTTTATCTAGTAAATAGTAATGAAAGCTTAGAGATATTGGCTTATCTTTTTTCTAGCGTTTATTACCCCTCATTTGTCACGGTAACAGATGGAAACTGGTGCACAGGTATGTTATAGTCATTAGTTGTATAAATGCTGTTCTCTTCACAGACTCCTTTACCTGCTGCTCTGCAGAGGACATATTGATGTCTGGGGGTAAGTCAGCATCCAGTGGTGCATCTTGATGTGGGGACCTTAGAGGTTAGGGGGTATGATGAGTATAATGCTGTGAATGGTGAGGAAAGGGGATGATTTCATTTGAAGAGGAAGCAACAAATTTGTTATGGAAAAATGCTTAAACTCTTTCTTGCTTATGTGCATATTGATGGGAGTTTCTTGTACTTTCTTCCCTGCTCCCTGCAGCTAATGAGAAACACATCAATAGCTTCATTTTTTGTGGGTAAAGAAATTGAGACTTAAGGTTGACTTTCAGGACTACTAAGTTCTGCAATATTTATCTCAAGTTATTGAACTGCTCTCCTGAATATATTAAAGGAGATGTGAAGCACTCTTGAATTTAGGCTTGAGTTTCTCAAAGATGCGTATAAAAATTATTTGATTGTCTTGGCTTGATCTTCTGCCTGTAAATGGGAGATGATGCTATGTCTTTATAGGTGAAAGTTGTCTAGAAAGGCATCCTTTATTCCAGGAATGCTATTTTTGCTATTTCATCCAATGTTTTATGTATCCTCCCCTTCCTCCCTTAAGTGTTGGGGAATTACGGTTGAAATGCTTGCACCATTTTGTACCATTTAAACTATTTTATGTCCAACAGTGTCTGGTCTAGAGGAGAGAATTTGACTAATCTTATTATTGCAGATTTCTGTAAACTGCAGTTCAGGAGTGCTTGATCAATGACAATAAAATGACTGACTTCTAAATGACCTTGAAACCTGGAAATTTCTAAAGTATGGTCCCTATTCAGTACTCATCAACATAGCTACTTGACCCCTTCCCTCCCGCCACCCCCAAAAATTACTCTGTAGTAGACGTTTTAGAGCTACTGAGATTTTTCACAAGACTCTTTTAAATTTCATTGGAGATTCTATGCCTCTGCACTACTTAAATACCATATGTCACCATGAAAGAGTTAATGGGCATACAAATGATAACATTAGTATACCTCTTGGGATTTGGGTAACATAGGGAGTTTTATATGAAACACTTCTTTAGCAGACTCCGCTTCTTTGACCATTTTACTATTATGGCAGCACTCAGTTTCTTCTAGGAGTTTAGTATTGTTTTGCAAGAAACTAAGGAAGAAAATAATTATTAATACAGTTTTCCTAAATGATGTCTTATAGTTGGTTTAAATAGCTATCCTGTATAACAGAAATTAAATGTATAATTGACTTTTAGCTTTTAACAGACGTTAAGCTATAGTCCTGCTCTCTTACTTCCAAATAATGGCATTGAATTTTATTTTTAATTCAAATTTGGCACTCCCTTGACAGCCCACCATCAGAAATTTTATTTCCAAAATGTGTGATAGAGCTTAATCTTTTCTTCTGGGTAAAGAGAGGAAATCTCTGACACTGCTGTAATAGTCCCATATCCTGGAGAGACATACATAAGAAAAGCAGCTATGGGGGTTTTTTTGTGATTTTATTCTCTTTTTTTTTTCTGTAAAAAACTTTCAAGTCAAGATTTTTATTACTTTGTGCCCAGAGTGTCCTTTCTCTGTGGGGTCGCTTTGCTTGAGCTGTTTCTACTGTGTGAAGAGATGTTCTGCAAACAAGGTATGTTTGTGAGTCTAAAGCAATTATTTATTTTCTAAACATACAGTAGATAGCTAGAAGTAACTTGCTATTGTGCTAACCATGCCAATGAGACTGTTGGTGAGCTTTTGTCAGACAATCTGTCATCAGTCAGGTGGAGAAGCCAGACTCAGTGTTTCTGAAAACAGGCTTATTCTCTTTGAGATCACAATTTGATGAGTTTTTTCTCCCCATACGGCTTTATACCTTGTTATGCAGGTGTTTTTCTTCTTGAATTCAGGAGGTACTATCGCTGTCTGAGCAGCCTCACCTCTGTGATTTTTTACCTTGTTAACTTGCTTAGTTCTCTCAAGTTCTTCTACAGCTCTTTCGCCCAATTTAGCAGTGTTCTCAGGTGTCTGAGACAAGGCTGCACTGCAGAGCTGTATCAGAACTAACCCTTGGCTCACAGACACCTTTGCCTCTGGGAGAAGGTTTCCAAAAAGTTCTGATAGATACACTCAACTGAAATTCTTATTTTAGAATGTAGAGCTTAACTGCCGCTATTTCCCTTACTGATGTAGTTTTTTTCCATTGCAAGTACTTTTTGAAGTCTCATCTTTATAACTTTATAACTTAACTGACCAAAACACTTGAGCTGTGATAAGACACCTATTTTGGTTAAGGAGTTTAAGCCAGAGCTTCCTCTGAAGTTTGGGTTTGTTTCCTGTTATGTAAGAGTTTTGAAGAATGGCAATGGCATATAAACGAGAAATTGTTGGGATCAGTCATGCACTTTAATCACTCTATTCTCAGTGGTTTGTTCTGTGCCAATATTTCTATTGCTCTTCCTCACCTCCCACCCCTAGAAATTCTCCCTTGAAAATGGAGCATTAAAAAAAAAAAAAAAAAAGAAAAAAAAGAAAAAGTGGGTTTCAAGGAACATGCACTAGGATTAGAACAGAACTTCTTTAGCCCATACTACATTGAGGTAAAACATATCCTTATGAATCTGAAGACTTGTAATTTCAATTACTCTAAATCTGTCTGGGTATTCCATTTAAGAGAGATCTTGAATTGGCATGTCATATGTTATTTTTTTTTACCAGTGGATAATGCATTGCTGCATGTGACACAAATAGTTCACTGTATAACACATGATTTTTTTCTTCTGATAATCTTCATTGTCTAATACAATCTCTCTGAATTAACGTATCAAGCAAATCTGTTGAATTTCTTCATATCAGTTGTGTATAGCACATCTGTAGACATAGCAAGCAGAATATATAATCTATATGTGTGTTCTAAAAAGTACTTTGAGCATTTTTGTGTTCCACTATCGAGCTGGATTATAAATGACTTGAGGGGAAAATAGCTTAATGATTTTTTTAATGTATTTCTTTTTTAATTTGATAGAAAGTCTGACCAGGCTTGGAAAACTGCTCTTTTCTAATATTGCAGATTCTATTCTTTTAATTTGAATCTTAACAGCTCCCTTAAATTGCTCCTTCGATTTCAAGTCCTTCAGAACAGGATACCTGCTGTTGTTCAGTACTAACACAGAAATTTTGTATAAGCAGCCAACAGATGCTGATATAACATAGTAAAGCAGTGCGTATTCAAAGAAAATAAATATACAGTCTGAACCAGAGAGACCGTATGTATAACAAAGAAAAGTTTGTTCAGCAAAATTTATACACAGGAGTGAAGGATGCAAGCTTGACTTATACTTGGGCATTCTGGATTAGTCACAGTTATTGTAGCAGTGAAATTCTCCATATGCTTTTAACTCGGGCTATTAATTCTGTGTTCTCTAATGACATTAATTGTCCAGTACAGAACACAAATAACTTGCCCTCTGAGAGAAGCTTCGTGGCTTGTTACACTCTGGGTGAAATATTTTCTGTCACTGATGAAACTCTGTTTTTTTTGCCTTGTTGCTTACTGATAGTGATGTATATCAACATGCAAACACAGCAGATCATGCTTGCTTGCTGTGTGCTACAGATATCAAGAAGTTAAGCAAAGATCCATTCACATTAATACTACATTCTAGTTAAGCAAAGATTCATGCACATTAATACTACATTCTAGTTAAGCAAAGATTCATGCACATTAATACTGCCACGTGGAATGGTCTGCATGAACCTTTGCTTAACATTGCTATAGAACTTTTTTCTTGTGTCACTTTACCTGTTCATGGGATACAGTATTTGTAGAAATAATTAATGAAATGTATTAGAATTTTCTTCCCTCTCATTATGGAATTTGTCACCAAAAATTGTGGTGAAGGACTAATCATATCATAGAATCATAGAATAGTTTGAGTTGAAAGGGACCTTAAAGACCATCTAGTTCCAATCCCCATACCACGGGCAGGGACACTTTCCACTAGACCAAGGTTTTCTCAAAGCTCCATCCAAGATGGTCTTGAATACTTCCAGGGATGAGACATCCACAAGCTCTCTGGGCAACCTGTGCCAGTGCCTCACAATAAAGAATGTCTTTCGAATAGCTAATCTAAATCTATTATCCCTTGTCCTATCACTACATGCCCTCGTAAAAAGTCCTTCACCAGCTTTCTTGTAGGTCCCTTTAGGTCCTGTAAGGCTGCTACAAGGTATCTCCCTGGAGCCTTCTCATCTCCAGGCTGGTCAACCCCAACTCTCAGCCTGTCTTCATAAGAGAGATGCTCCAGCCTTCTGATCATCTTCGTGGCCCTCCTTTGGACTCACTCCAACAGGTCTACATCATTCTTGTGCTGGGGGCCTCAGAGCTGAAGGCAGTACTCCACGTGGGGTCTCACCAAAATGGAGTAGAGGGAGATAATCTCCTCCCTCAACCGGCTGGTCAGCCTTCTTTTGATGCAGCTCAGGATTCCGATGTCTTTCTGGGCTGCAAGTGTACATTGCCAGGCCATGTTGAGCTTTGCATTAAGGAACACCCCCATGTCTGTCTCTTCAGGGCTGCTCTCAATCTCTTCTCAGCCCAGCCTGTATTTATGCTTGGGATTGCCCCGACCCATGTGCAGAACCTTGCACTTGGCCTTGTTGAACTTCATGAGGTTCACATAGGCCCACTTCTCAAGCTTGTCAAGGAGCCTCTGAATGACATCCGGTACCTCCGACGTGTGGACCACACCACACATCAATACAAAATAGCAGCACTGCTTGGTTTACTCTTGTGAGCAAGAGATACTTTTTGAAAAATTTTATTTCTTCCCAACATTTTCGTCTTGCAAACAGTATTTGAAGGTTTTTTGTGTTTGTTTTTTTTTTTTTTTTTAATAATCAAAAGCAAGACAATGGAAGATTAAGTTTTACAAACATCCAGAAGAGGATGTTTATGTTGCCTTCCACTCTTTTTCCAATAACTAAGTAATTATGGTACTTATGTGGGGTATGAGTGAACAATTCAGTTCCCATTTTGAAACAAACCCTGAGATATGACCCATCTCTGTAGTCACTTAATTAATCTTTTCAAACTTGATCTACTTTAGGGAGAAAAGCATTTTTAATCTCTCCTAATGAAGCTTTGCTAACCCCATGTGTTTCCAGAAGAAATGCAAATATCCACTCAGTTGGACAGAATTATATCAACATGATGCACTGATTAGGGAAATGGAGCCCCAGAAGTGGGTCCCTAGCATTGGGACCTTGAGATCCAGTCTGTATTCCACTGGGTGTTTAATACATATCCAGAGGGGAAAAATGTAAACACACACAACCGAGAATACTTGTCACCAGGGTATTGTAAGGTACAGAAATCAGAGCATTACCCTTGCAGATGGAAACCCTCAGAGAATGCAGAAATTTTACAAATTTCATCTCAAGACAAAGTACTTAGCTACAGGGTTACTGATTTTTAAAAAGGAACGCTATTGCTTTATCTATCTCACTTCCTGAGTTTTGCACATTAGCTTTTTTTGTGGCTCAAGTCACAAAAACTTGCAAGTCAACAACAACATATAATAGCAAATGTTGTAGCTTTTAAAATGAAGATTTTATGAACAAGGCACAGTTAGAAATTACTATTTTGGTGACTTATGTATTTCCAAATGCATACATGTGGGTAAACTCGTAAATCTTACATCAAATAGTAGTAAAATGACCTCTGTGTAATGCAAGTGGAAAAACTGTTTCCCATGCCTCTTAATTCATTTAGTTATACATCACTAAGAATTTAATGTCAAATACCAATGTTGCACATACCCGTGGACTATATAGGTAAAACTAGAAGGCTTTTGTGGTTGTGTTTCATCTTGTTTTTTGCTTCTGTTTAAACTCTATACGGATCAGATCAAGGCAAGTGGGATTAGTTTTTGTCCCAGAACTTTCAGTTTGATTACAACTGTGACAAAACCAAAGAAATTATGAGAAGCAGTAGTGAAGGAAATTCCTTATCTACTCATTCTAGATACAATGAGATGGTGAATCTCACCTGTAGGACTCCTCAGTGATTAGGAATGATGGGGAAACTTCAGATTGCTACAGGTAGTAATGTTTACAACTGTTTAATGGTTGCATTTTCTGCATCAGAATCTTTTTTTATTTTTATTTTTTAAATTTTTTTGATAGCAAAAAATTACAAGACTTCCTGTATAATTTTTTCACGAGTGGGGGATTTAAGCTTAAAAGTTTACTAGGCTGATATACTGCTGACAGAAATAATTTGAGGGTGATTTAGTAGAGGCAAATTGGCTAAATCAACAACATATAAGAATAAAGTATTTTGAATTGTCAAGCTGCTCAGGAAATTTTAGTTCAGAGGAGGCTAAACAGTCTATTAGAATACAGCTGCCTAACTAAGATTATCAAGTAGCGAATCTTTGAAATCGGCATCAATGTGAAGTTGACTGTTCAAGATGCTTTACAGTGCTTTGTAGGTAAAATACTATGTATCCACAGTCTAGCTGTGTAATCTTAATAAGATCTTGTTTTAAAAATTTGGATTTACTAGTGTCATAGGGAGGATGTGAAAGGCTGACTTGAAAATTTATGTGACCTCCTCTAAATGATATTGTTAAGCCTTTCCTGAAATGGTGTTAAATATGAATTGGTTCCTGTGATGGTCTTAACCACATGAAGATGAAAAGAGAAATTAACTGGGTAATTCCAAGTACATATTAACCTTTACTCTCTGAAAAGCTCCCCAAGAAGCTGTTAACAAATTCAGAAGATAAGCCTAAACACTATTTAATCAAAGATGTACTAGAGCAGGAAAACACTTCTTTTGTATATATTATTTCAGATATTCAGCTGATAAATTTTAGCCTAGTTTCATAGAATCCACTCCTTTTTTCACTGCTGACATCTTCTATTAGTATTATGTAACTACCTGCAGGTGTGCAGGTCTTCTGTATTTTTGTTTGACTTTGGCTTTGTGGTTTTTTTTTCCCCCAGTAGTGAAGTGTGTTATGCTTTATGTGGTTCACATAGCTTACTGGATAGATGGCACTTAGCTTAATAGATCCTTATGGATGTGTGTTTCTCTCAGATGAAACATAGCCAGTGAATTTGTTTCTTGAAGCACTTCACCTGAAGACACCATCTTTATGGAGGTTAAAAGAGTTTGTTCTCCATCTCTGCTCATTTATTGATTTCAGGGTGACAGACCGTGGCTGGGATTTTATGAAGACATGTGTAGGTCCTGGGCTGCAAGGACTGGTGTGGCCTGTATATGTTACAGAGTGACATTAGCTAGATGACATCTCTCTCACGAAAGATCATTGTATATGAAAGTTGCACATCCCTGGAAGGAAAATTGCATGGCTTTTTGTAAGTCCTAGTTAGGACTAGTTAAGATCTCTTCTGTATGTTGGTCTTCATGGTTCCCGAAGTGGCAGCTTCCACTTCATGCAGTGTGTGTATATCTCTAGTGTTCCCTTCCGCATCAGTTTAATAACTCCACTTCTAGATGAGAAGGAATGACAAACAAGCTTTTTTTTAATCTGGTATGGCCAAAGATGGTGGTTTCCTTTCTTTGTAGTTCAGAGTCTGGATAATCATCCATTTTCTTCCAAATAAGGGTGTAAACTCTGCATTGAAAACCAAGTGGATGATCACTAATGTAATGTGTACCAGCAAGTTGCCAAGAACTAAATGAGAACTACAGCAGGAGGAAGCATGAGACAGTGGCTGCATAGTCTGCGCAGGTAAATGGTCAGGTTTACTAAGGAAAAAATTCAGGATGTATTAATGAGGAAGAGGCTGACTGATGGTAAATACTGCTTGTCCTCCTCTTCCACCAAGTTGCAGTCCCTAAGAGAAAATGAATAGCATAGCTTCACGGAGAAAACTCTGTGGTGAAGGATTTCATCAGCAGCTCTGCAGAGTGCTTCAGATTAAGTCAAGACTTCAGCTCTCAAATCTTGTGAGCTAAAGGCAGGCATAGAATAATGTAGACACCCAGCAGATAAGGTACATTTTTTGCAATCTGTGAAAGTTGCAGAAGCTCAATTGGCAATTAGCTACCTTCATGCTAGGCATTAAGCATGAAAAAGTCTCTCTCTCCTGCAGTAAAAATATAAGGTGCTCAACAAAAGAGACAAAACAACTGGAAAAAGTTTATTTAATGTTTTTTGTACGGTTTTGTTTTCAAATCTAGCATTTCAATATTTTTTACTCGTGAATGGTTAGAAATTCTTTTCTTCTGTGTATACCTGTCTGGTGTAAAACATGCTATCAGAATTTTTCTGATCTTGATTTGGCCTATTGTGCTAAGAGTCAGGAGCATTTTCAGAGGTGTTGGAAGTAATTGTCGTCTTAGTATTAATTTGCACAAGTATTTCCTGAAAGTGAGAACAGCTGGATAAAGCAGAGGAAAAACATGATTAACTGAAAGGCAAAACAACTATTTTCAGTAGAAGCAAAAATAGTCTAATCTTCTTTTCTCTTTCTCCTCTTCTTGATTGTGGTAAACACACAGGGCAAGAGAAATTTAGCTCCATTGTGTATGTGCATATGTAGTATCTTAGCAACTACTGTCACACTTAACAAGAGGATAAAATCTAAAAATCACAGTGACATGAAGAAAAAATTGCAGTCTTCTTTTGTAACTGATGTATGTAAAATATCATATAAAACAATACAGAAGAATGCAACCACCTACTGTCAAAATTAATTGATCTACTTCAGAGAGTCAATAGGTAAATAGTGTTCCCAGGGTTGGTTGGGTTGGTTTTGGGTTTTTTTGTTGTTGTTGTTGCTGAGCATATGCCAAGTATGGTGGTTTTCTTGAGCTGTTGAAATACTACCTCTGCATAAAACCAATTTTGATTGAGTTAATGATGGAGAATAAGTTTTTACAGAGTTAAGATAGCCTTTTCTTTCTCATATTACTTACTTTGTAGATTTCTATTGTTTCATGGCAAATAATCCATCACACCAAATCTAGATGGGTATAAAAAATTCTCTGTGCCAAGACATCTCATTTCCATACAAACCAGCTGTTTGAAAGTTGAAAACCATAAAGATCCCCTTAGCTTATTGGTTAGAGCTTCCAAATATGGATGCTGTAGCTACCCTTTAATTAAGGGGGAAAATTGCAACAGCTATGTGCATTATGCTAAGTTCCACCGTAGCTAATAGTTCACAAATATTTTCTGTTCCAACATTACATTAAAGCTAGAATTCTTATTTCGAGTCTTAAGCACACTATGTACAAAATAATAAAAAAAACAAACAAACAAAAAACAGGAAGAAGACAATAAAACCTCATAATGTTAGATTAGCTGTCCCCAGAACACAACCTTTATATTTGAAAAAAAAAATCGTGTTTTGGTCAGGTTTAATTGGTAGGGAGTTATTTGTCCATCTTTTTCCTTAATGCAAAAAAAGAATTACATTAAAGAGGACCAAAAGAGCTCTTCAGTGAGATAATTTTCAGCAATCTAAATTAAGTTTCACTCTAAATTTCCTCAGATCAGGATTTTTGAGTATATGTAATAGCTTGAAACTGGTGGCAGCACCAAAATTACTGCCATGAAAGCAGAGGAAAATTAAGAACTCTTTCTTTCAACCTTAAGGCATGGTTTCACAATCTCCTGTGAGTAATTGTCATTAAGTATGTAGAGCAAATATTCCAATAAAAGAATAATTGTGTAATTCCTAACAGCTACTTGTTTTGTTTTTTGTTGTGGTTTTTCTTTTTTTTCCCCCAAGTGTGGTCAGCAGCCAGAGGTCTGTCTGATTGGGTTTTTTTCCCCCTGAAATTGTATAAGTATAAACAGATCTAAAACATTTAGAGTTAGGGTGTAAAGGCAGCTCAAAATATAAATTGTACATAGCAGAGAATACAACATTTGTTTCACAAGAATAGGAAAAAGCAGTTTCCCCTATCAGTGTGGTCACACAGATTCCTTTAAAAGACGTGGATGCACCAAAAAATTTTATGGCTTTTCTGTAGAGTAAGAATAAAAATCACTTAAATCCCTCTCTTTTCTACTGGATTATCTATTTTTATTTTATAGAGTGCTGTCAAACAATATCCAGTATAGTGTTGTGCTTTTGGGTTTTTGTTTGCAATTTATGCAGTCAACTGAAACGTAACTTCTAAAAATGGTTAAAATCCATGTGCAGCTCTATCCTTTGGAAGAGAAAACTTGCAATGGATCTTATGTAATGGCAGAAAAATAGTGAATTGTAATTAAGCAAGTATCCAACTTGAATATTCCCCAAGAGGGATACAGCTGTTAGTGCAGTGGTCTGATCTGTCCTCTAATCCTTAAACCAGGATAAATTTTAAATCTGCATCATAATTCTTCAGGTTAGTTGCTATGGTGATTTCTGTCATTGTGTTTTAGGGGACAAGATTTCTATGGAAACAATTTTTATGTAGTCTTTTGCTCTCTGTGTTATTTGTCATTCCCTTCCTAAATAACATTTCAGCCCATTGGCTGGTTTTAACCAAAGTTATCTTGGTTGTCTTGGAGATAATTGTTTTTTGGCAACTTGTTGGGTTGTATCTTACACCTGGTTGTTTTTTGTTTTAAAGGCACAGCTTGTTTTAGGAGGTCGTGAGAGCAAAGGCTATAAAGTATACTGGCAAGTTCACACCTTTCCCATGGATTCCTTCATTTAAAGGTGACAATCTTCCTATGTGTTTTGATAGCAGGACAGATGTAAATGGGAAAACAGCAAAAATACTTTGCTGTGACTTGCTGCTTGAGCTGCTATGCTTGTGTAGAGAGTAATCCTGTGCCTAAATGGCCTCATTTATAATAGCCTCCAGAATGCAATATTAATGCAGATAACAGGGCAGCTCATGATGCCATTTAAGGCCTTTTTTCCCCCAGAAGGGGAATCCGTCTCTTTCCAGAAATGAAGTACAAATGAAAGAAGAATAAGTGATGTGATGGTTGTGAGAAAGATGGTGTGGGATAGATAACCACAGTAAGAGTAGCACATTGACCGGCCAATTCAGCTCCCGTTCACGTCAGTGAAGTCTACTCTGAATGATCAACAGTACGGAACAAGTGCTAGGAGAGCTCTGGAGGCCCTGCAGGAGCAATCATTTAAATTTTTAGCTTGTTTTCTAAATTGACAACAACTAAATCTGATGATAGATTAGCATATAATTGGACTATTAACAGGGTATGTGAAAAAAGTCTTGTTAAAAAATCCATTTTTAAGATTTGTGTTAGTAATGTCACTATAATGCAATCATTTATAGCAGTTCTACTAAGTCTATCAGCTGATGTTTATAATTATGCAGTTTATGATTATTAGTCTTGTAATACTTAAGTATAACTTGCTTTGTCTGGCAATATAATTCTTTAAAAACAAGTCTGGAATAGCTTTTCCTTCTGTTTTCACTGTGTAACTTTTTCAAAATCTTGCAAGTTTGAAACTAAGCAAACAATGTAAGCTTGGTCAAGAAACAACATACAACAAATGTACAACTGTTCATTTGAAAATGCTAAATGAAAAAATATGTATTTATTCTTTAAGAACCTGTGAAATTGAGAATTGGAACACTGCTTGAGCTCTGTTTGACTTGACAAATTTTTTTTCTTTGGCTAAAGTGGCCCAGGTTTTCCAAGTTAGTAATAATACCGGGTTTCATATTGAATTTAATATATGCAATAAAGAAATAGAGTGTGTGTCTGATTGTAGATTTGGGTGGCCTGACCTGGCATAGCCTTCCAACATGTAATTCTAATGAAATTGTTTTGTTTATTATATATGTTGTTTTGTGAAAACAAAACTATAAGTACAACCTATTTCTGACCCTTAATTTTAATCAACTTTCCCTGAAGTCAAAGAGACTGTCACAACTCATGATGTCTTCACAGTAATGGTGATGCTGTTCTGTGTAGCATTTTTGGGAAACTCTTTTTCCAGGAAAATAGAGGTAATTCAAGTTGTTGTAACAGAGCAAGCCAACCTTTATACTTGTGAACCACAAATTCAAACTGAATTTTTGTTTTTTGTATGGAATCAGGCAAGATTTACAAAATGGCAAGGAACTATTGAAAATCCTGTTAAGCAGAAATCTAGAATAAGGGTGTACAGAAAGCTTCATAAGCAGGTCTGTGGCCTTTTTGTTGGTTGCGTTTTTTTGGGGTTTTTTACATATATATTTCAAAGTCACCACGATGAACAGCATATGTGATTACTGTTTTTACATGTTGGTTTCACATGGAAGTGGTTGAACTGATTTCAGAGTAGCTACACTCTTGTTGCTTTTGACGGTTTTATCTAATAGTCATACTTAAAAGAGTTTTCCCTGGCCAGCGCACTAACAGGAGGACGCCTGCTAAACATGAGCCTGATAACAATTCCCTCTGGGTTTCATATTTCATACAGTTTGCTTAGGAATTAGTGAATTGGCCATTTCCTGCAGGTCTTTGTCCAGTGATGCTCCCTTTTTTGTCCAGTGATGATTCTAGTCTTCATGCTTACTTTTCATCAGAAATTTTCATTGAATTTCATTAAAATGGTGAGTTGAATGTTGAGCTTAAAGATCATTTCTAAAATAGTCACATGACATTTTCTTCTACCTTGCCATTTAAGTTTTGATAGAATCATAGTGAAGCTTTACACTCATGGCATGTTGGGTTTTTTTTAAAGGTCTTGTGAACATATTCTCATCTATGTCAGTATTTCTTTCTTTCATATCTGTCTTATATGTTTTAAATTGTTGGGTCCAATGGCTCTTAATTTTTTTTCCAAATGGCTTTTGGGTTTTTCTTGACGGTGATCAGATTCTGTGTGAGCTTTGCAATGTGTTAAGTACAAGGTAGTTGCTCTTCAGTTCATCTGGGATTTTTTTCACACAGATTTTTAACAGTAAAATCCTTGATAAACTTAATCCAGGTTCTGTCAAAGATGTACCATCTAGATTAAATTGTGATAGTGTTGTCTGAAGAACTTCCTTCCTCAACCCTCCTCTTTCACTTAAGGCTGAGGGAGCTGGGAATTTGTACTGCAACCTTGGTTGTCACTGGCCTCTGAAGATGAAGGTTGGGACTCCAAAGTGATTTCCAGCATTAGTATGATGGCTCATATGTAAGCAAAAATATCCAGTTTCCTGTGGAAACACCAGTGTCTGTTGTCTGCCTGCCAAATACTTCAAGCCTTTTAACTTTTGAATTTGTTGTCCTATTCAGACAAGACTGACAGAAGATTAAAACCCTGAAAAGGAGAATTTGGTGAGCAAATAAAAGAAATTTGTCCTCTGTCTGACAGACTGCATGAGCTCAGCCTTTCAAACTATGATCATTGAAGGGTATGAAGAAAGACCATAGAGCTGCTCTGGTCTCTGGGTGAGTTTCATGTGGGAAGGTTGCATGAGCCTTTAAATTGCAAAACAAAAACTTGTAGGAAATCCATGTGCTTACAGAACTACTACTTTGGTATGTGGTGTTGGGGAGATTGTAGTCTAAGTAGGAGAGTTTAGGGTATGTGAGCTGCCACGTGTCAGTGAAATGTTCCTGTTCACTTAAGCAAGATACGATCTTACTGAGCAGTATAGTTAGCTTTTGTGTGACAGCAAGACTTGTTAGCTCTTCTTGTTACTCAAGGTGTCTTTTAGGTTGCATATCACACTGGCAAATGCAGGTAACACTGGAGAGAGTCAAACACACTGCAATCTTTTCTGTTCAGAAGGTTGGACTGTACTCTAGCCTTTGTAATAGTACTACTGGGTTGACTAAGATATCATGATTGTGTGTCCACTGGCCTCTTAAGCATTTTGTTATTGCAAAATGTTTAGTGGGCTACTGCAGAGCATAGTTCAAATGGCATACTCACAATGTGGATAAAGAGGTAGCATTTTAAGGAACTGTGGAATGAAGTAAATTTAGACACTAAAGGAACTACTGTTGGCATAAGCTGTTTGCAGCTTAAATCCATCCTCTTGTAACTTGAAACAGTAGCTACATATAGGTAAAATAAGTAGGTCCGAAGACTTAAGCTGGACAGCTAGCAGTATCAGGAAAAGTCATGTGTGAGTTGCCTTTTTTTTTTGTGTGTGTGTGTGTGTGTGTGTGTGTGACCATATAGCTTAAAAAACCCAGTAGGTTCTGATCCCATTTACTTGAGAACAGTAACTCCCGCAAAGCTTGCTGTGACTGCCGTGAGCTTTTGGGGAGAAATATGACTGACTTTATGTTCTAGACAGCTTGGAGTATCCTAATATCCTTCTGGTTTTATGTCCACCCCCACTGATATAATGTCATTTGTTTGTTTGTTTTTCCTTAAGTTCATGTTTATTGTTACGGTTTTGATGATTATGCTTGTATTGGCTTTTTCTTGAACTGGTTTTGCTTATTTCCTGTTCAATTCCTATTTTTTGAGAGATTATTTCCACAGGTATTCAGCAATGACTGGAGTTAATCGTACATGTATTTCTTTACTCAATTTTATTTTGAAATAGTGCGGTTCATTTACAAAAGTAGTGTTGGGAGTTCTGTATTGTCATCTTTGGCATACATGGCAGAACTGAGGAGAAGCTTTAGATGCCTAGACATGAAGACAAAGCCTTGTCTTGGGCATCTTCATCTTCTGATGGTACCCATGATTGGGCTGTTGGAGGACAGTTTCATGTACATACATGTTACTCCAGTGTTGCAACGTACGAGATAAAATATTTCTGAGCTTTGTCTCGGTCTAGAAGTCTAAGTTGTCCCACAACCATGAATTTGTTCTGTTGTATGCTTCTCCCCTTACTTTCTTTCTGTACTTCCAGATATAAAGTGACAGTCTAGATGCTGAATATATTTGGAAAATATAAAAAAAAAAATACAAACACTTGCTTGTGAAAGTAGCTTTATGTTCCTTTATGTTAACAGGCAGCATATGATTCATAACAAGTAAATTCAGTGCAAAATGCCATCTTTTTGGATGTAAAATGAGGGAAACTGACTATGTAGTTAGTGTAGCATTATAACCGTCAAAAAACTCAACAGGGGTGCCTACCAGTGTCAGTAAAGGTTGTTTTAGGTGTAACTGTGTGAGGGGAAAAATACATTCTGTAATTTCATTGTCTTCTTTCTGCCTTATAATTTGATCATAAATACAAACAAAAGCTTCATATTGAGGGTAAATAACAGAATGAAACTATCTTATCCAAAACTGGGAGAAAATAAAAAATAAGAGAATCCCTTCTTTATCTTAACAGTTATCTGAAATGTCATCCATTTAAAAGAGCGATACCATTCATTTCTATACAGCCTCACTAAGAAGGCGTAAAAAGTCTCTTCTGTTCTTTGCTTTGATTCTGTAATCTAAAACTGTATTAAATCAGCCTTTCTACAGCTAATACCCAGATCATCTAATGGAAGATTAAAAGTTTGTCTTCAGACATCAGGTCATCAGGAACAATCAACATGGATTCACCAAGAGGAAATCGTGCCTGACCAACATAATAGCTTTCTATGATGGAATGACTGGCTGGGTAGAAGAAGGAAGAGCACTGGATGCTGTCTACCTTGACCTCAGCAAGGCTTTTGACACTGTCTCCCATAACATCCTCATAGGCAAGCTCAGGCAGTGTGGGTTAGATGGGTGGACAATGAGGTGGATTGAGAACTGGCTGAATGGCAGAGCTCAGAGGGCTATGCTCAATGGAGCAAAGTCCAGCTGGAGGCCTGTAGCTCGTGGTGTTCCCCAGGGATCAGTACTGGGTCCAGTCCTGTTCAACTTCATCAATGACCTGGATGAAGGGAATGAGCACACCCTTGGCAAGTTTGCTGATGATACAGGACCGGGAGGAGCGGCTGATGCACCAGAGGCTGCACTGCCGGCCAGCGAGGCTTGGGCAGGCTGGAGAGCTGGGTGGAGGGAACCCCATGGAGTTCAATAAAACCAAATGTCAGGTCCTGGACCTGAGGAGGAGCAACCCCAGGCACCAGCCCAGGCTGGGGCTGACCTGCTGGAGGGCAGCTCTGCAGAGAAGGACCTGGGCGTGCTGGTGCACAGCAAGGTGCCCGTGAGCCAGCAGTGTGCCCTGTGGCCAAGAAGGCCGATGGCACCCTGAGGGGCATGAGGAGGAGCGAGGCCAGCAGGGGAGGGAGGTGATCTCCCCCTCTGCCCTGCCCTGGTGAGGCTCACCTGGAGCGCTGTGCCCGGTGCTGGGCTCCCCAGTTCGGGAGAGACAGGGAACTGCTGCAGAGGGGCCGGCGGAGGCTACAGAGATGGCGGGGGGAGCGGGGCATCTCCCTGGTGAGGAAAGGCTGAGGGAGCCGGGCCTGTTCAGCCTGGAGAAGAGAAGGCCGAGAGGGATCTTACCAATGTACACAAATATCTTAAGGGCAAGTGTCAGGGGGATGGGGCCGGGCTCTTTTCAGCGGTGCCCAGCGACAGGACAAGGGGCAACGGGCGCAAACTGCAACACAAGATGAATGTGAGGAAGCACTTCTTTACCCTGAGGGTGACAGAGCGCTGGGACAGGCTGCCCAGAGAGGCTGTGGGGTCTCTTTCTTTGGACACATTCAAGACCCACCTGGACGTGACTGTGAAACCTGCTTTAGGTGAACCTGAAGTCCCTTCCAACCCTGACCACTCTGTGATTTTAGTAAAGGTAATGTTCTGGCAAGGAAAGAAACATATAGAAATATTATTTTTTTTTTAAATAGCACTGTGGTCTCTGCTTATCTTTGAACTGTCAGACAAGTAAACTTAATGAAGATATACTGCACTTCACTTCTAAGCGTTTTTTAACTGGGAGTTTCAGCTAGAAACACTGACTATGTAAGTTAATTTTCAAAAGCCTCAAAGGGAAAAATAAAACCCCCAAAACCCCAAAACTCTGTTCTTCAAAGTTAGTTGAAACTTTTAAAACTGTTTTCAAAGGGTTAGTATTCAGGTCATGACCAGAACTGCGGATTAATACCAAATATAATCTTTTTTAAAAGTTTGGAACCTATACAGACGCTTTTGTTTCATCGACATAATAGGACAGTATGGCCAAAAAGTAAAAGGTAAGCTGTAATTGTTTTAGTGTACCTGGCTTTTTATGGCTTCTGTACTTCATAAATACTTCCTTTCTGAAAATAGTTGTCATGATTTAGACACTGTTCTGCAAGTCAGGGGTTAAATAAAAGGAGAAAGACCATAAGGAATATAGTAACTGCTGTAATGTGATATGTCCCTTGATGAAAAGTAATAAAAAGATTTGATTTGCCAATAATTAATAGACATTTCAGGTGCAATATAATTATTTTTATACAATGGTAATATTGGCAATACTTTTCCATTCAGGCTGAGCTGGATCATGACAGTTCTGAAACCTTAATTGAGAAGAAACTCTGTCTTTGGGTAGAAAGAGAGGTATGCCTGATCTTAATACTGCAATATATGCTATTTTTGTAAGAAAGGAGTTTTCAAGATACATAAGTTGAAGTGAGGCCTTTGTTAGGAACCCTAATGCTTATGTGTTTGGTCTCTTCACTGGTTTTCAATGTAATTACTTATAAAACACATTAAGTCCTGTGACAGCATGCAGAATAAACCCTGGGAGGGATGTTTGGTAAGCCTTAAATTTTCAGTGGTTTAGTAAAGAGAAAGATAGTGAATCCCTAAATCTTCCTGTATCCAGTGTGTGGATTTTCTCCTTGAGTTCCCTCTTCTGTCCTTCTCAGGGGTGGTTCTGTTTTATGTTTTTATATCAGTCTTCAGGCCCAACCATCCTAAGAAGAAATGAGAACGGAGATGTTGGGTGTTGGTGTGATAGTGAGCTCTATACATTTACTGCTTTCAGAGCTGCTGAACATATCGATTGTTTAAGTCTCAGAAGCTGTCCAGTGGACAGCCATCAGGGTCTGTGTAGGCAGGATAGAAATAAAGCTCAGAGATTGTGGAAAACAATTACTAAATATGGCAAAGAGTTTATCAATCAGTTTGATAGAAGGTGTTTGTCAGCCTGTCGTCACCAACATTGTAGGGTTTTGGCTACATTCCCAAATGCCATTAGAGGATCAAAAAAGAGCAAGTGTCCAAAATATCCTTTTACCAGCTCTACAGGAATACGAGGTTCTCACAGCATGTGTACCTGGCAACTGTGATTTGTGCTTTTGTCACCTGAGAACTGAATTGTCACAAATTAAGCCACAGTATCATTTATATATGTTCAGAAACAGAAGCTACTTCAGAAAGAATAACTGAAATATTAGCAGGCAGATCTTGCTATAAAATCAAGACTTTAAAGATCTGTCTATATTTTCTGTGTGTACACAAGGCAAAAGTGTATATTTGTACATTTGCATGAACTATTCTGAATAACTTGAATGAATTCCATCTTTGAAATGAAATGACAGGGTATTCATACTTATTTTCATATAGTCCCAGGTAGAAAGACTCATGTGCATCATTATCTCTTTAACCCTGCAGTTACATTGTATGCCGACATTTCAATAAACATAAGAGGGCAAGTCCTAAAGAGATGAGAACACAAAAGAAATCTCTTGACTTACCTATCATAAACAACAGTTATATCATATAACACTAGATGATTTGTCTTGCCTTTCCAATTCAGAGACTATTCCAGAACTTCAGTACTCTTAACTACTGGCAGCTTTATAATTTACAGACTGAATGTATTGATGCCCCTGTAATGGTCATTTGTTCTTGTCTTGATACAGGCTTTTCCACTCCCTGTTGTTTATCTTCCTGAAGTATTTGTAGTAAGTGACCATCTCTTTTCTCTATTTTGTTTTGTTTTGAGAAGCCAAAACTCACTCTGTTTCTGCAATGTTTTCTCATTTTTCACTTCTGTTCTCATGTACTGTAGTTACTGGCAGAACATAAATACCATGGGCAGGTTGTTTGTAGTGTGAGGTTTTTTTAATGATAATAGTGAAATCTAACCTGCAGTGAGGGGAGAAATATTCAGATTTCATTGATGAGATTTAATTTTTTTCCTCTCCATCAAAATTTTAAGTCCAGATTAACTGAAAAAGAACAAACAAAATTAGATTAGTATAAGGTAATTGTTAGCGCCTTGAATGTACTGGTAGCCAACACTTCCAGTAATGGGTCATGGTAGTAGAAGGAAGTTGAGATCTTTGATAAAATCTAATAGTTGTTGAGATGTGTTTGAAAAAGGCAAAGAAAGCACTGAATAGAAGTGTGTTTTATTTGTGCACCACTGTGTCCTCTGCACCCTGAATGTCTCCCATCTGGGGTTCTTTTAAGGATGAACAGTGGCCACCAGCTAAGGTGTGCGCTGGGTTTGCTGTGCACAGAAGCTGCAGCCAGGAGAAAAGGGAATGTGCCAAGTATGGTCCCGACAGACGGATGGATCAGTAAGATGCTCTGGGTTGTAGATACAACAGCTAATCTGTGTGGATCAAATCCAGAATGAATGCTGAAAGTCAAGACTAAAAAAAAAAAAAAAAAAAGCAGATAAACAGAACTTAATATTAATAATTCTGGAACTATTTTTGGAACTTTGTTTTTTTTTTAGGAAGAAGAGTCAGCCTCTGTAGTGTGGTGAGCAGTGTAGCTGTCTCTAGGAACAGTTTTTGTATGGCTGAGGCATAGTAAAATGCAAGATGCCCTTTTCCAAGGTCTTTTCAGTCCTAAGATTGTCCTAAGGTTAAGAACTGCCAAAATGATCAAAGGTAAAGTGATTTTTTTGTTTATGCTTTTACGAAAATAATGTAGCTATTCATTTTCAAAATAATCTTCAAGTAATATAGCACTGACTGATGGAATAATATCCTTCAGGAATTCAGCTCCTTCCTCTGCATGTGATGGTTTCTTTGACTGAATTAAGTCTGTTCTTCTGCATAACATCTAGCTGGGAGATGTGGCGGTTGGCAACATCCTATAGTATTATCTCAGTATTGTAACTCCCGTTCCTGTTCTGAAAAGCTTGGTAATCTTAATAGAGTATTTTTCCTCCCCTATTTATTTACTATTTGAAACTTTATCCCTGGTGAAGGAGAGCAGTGCTGGTACACTGGAAAAGAATCTTCAACTATCTCAATAAAAAGAAAATAACCATCTCTCTTTAATATAAAATTTTCCCTAATCTGCTTTTGAGGGGTTGGTTTGTAACCTGTATTTTAACTATTGACAAAATGTGGAAAATAGTTGAGGAGGGGAAGAAAATTCACTTGGCGATGGAAAAACTGCTGACAAAAAATGTTTGCTGAAGTGTTTTGTGTGACAGATGGGCCAAGCATCAGCAGAGAAGGTTACTGCAGCACGTGACTACATTACATAGGCCTTACCTTTTTAAAGCAATTACAAGAACTAACAGGAAAGAGAAGTGCAGTTTCATATAGCTAGCTAGCTATGTTGAAGTCACCTAATTAGCAAGTACCCTTTGATTAATTAACCCTGTGAAAAGCATCTGGCACTTGAGCTTAAGGTAGAGCTGAAGGACCTTGCTGTTTGTGATACAACCAGTGAGAAGACATTCTGGAAAGGTTATGAATAAAGATTCACTGTAAATGGACAGTTTATATGTTGATGGCTTGTAGCAAACTGTAACCTGGTATCCTTAGCCTGTCAGGCACTTTACTGTTCCGTGCATTCAGCCATCTACCCCACAGACACCAATTAGCTTGTCCAAATGAAAATGTCATCATAAGACTTTTTTTTCCACAACCTGTCACCTTGGTCTAATTGCTAACGGAAAATAAAACATCAAATTTCCATTGACTTGAACGAGTTTTGTTTTAGAACATTTTTTAAAATCTAGTGAATAAGATTATTCCCACCGCTCTGTCCTCCTTAATCATCTCCCTTCTCACGTTTCTCCTGAGTGAAGGAAACACATTAGGATGTTAGTATATATATTTGCAAAAACATCTATGTTCATTTGACCCTGTAGTCATCAGTGTATGAAGACTTGTATATGCTGTACTGTTTTACTTTTTTCTTTTTTTTCCCCCCCCATTCCTGAAACTGGTTTTGTACAGCATCTCTCATTAATGTGTTTCCTCAATGTTAGTAATAAATGAATGTTCATTCTGAAGCCCCTGCATGAAAACCATAGGTTCTTCTGCCATGGCAATGACATCTTTTGAGATGCAGTGAGACAACCAGGAGCAAAGTTCACCACCTTGGTCCACATTGCAGAGCCCTGTTGTTTGCAGCTGAGTTGTGTGCTCTCTGTATGCATGTGGATATCCATAGGAGTGCTCCATGCGTAATAAATGTAGAGATGTGTCTCAGTATCTGTGGTTACTCAATGAAAAATAATTGTTAATTGAATGGTACGGGTAATGGTACTAATCAGTTTGGATTTAAATGGTTTGCTGTGATAACTTTGTACATAAATCTAAATACTAGCTGAACTCCTTTGCTTTGAGGAGGCAGCGATGAACAGAGATGCAGTCTGCTCCAATGTACTTTCTGGCTGTGCTCTATTCTGATGTCAGAAGTGGACTCGGGCCCAAATGATAGCAGCATCTGCTTGATCTGATTAATGATCCCATGGTCCAGACTTGTAGCTGTGGTGTACTGAGAGTTGGGCAGCGTTTGGCAGCAGAAGGGTAGGGGGGAATTACAGTGTCCTGCAAAAGGGAGGTTTGCCTAGTGGTGATGTAAGTGTGGAACAAAGTGGTGAGAGTAAAGGCTGTACTTTCTCATATTATAGTCCTGAGGAATTCACATGTTACTTGTTCACTGTAGACTTTACTTCCACATAATTATTTGTCACAGCATTTCTTTTAAGAAAATAATACATAGAGAAATAAGAGTCAAAAGAGTTGGCAGGAAATTCAAGTGTGGAACAAGAAGTTGAATATAAGAAGCTAACAGATCTTGAAGTCTTCACCCATATAGGCATCATAATCTTCCCTTAAAAACACTAATATTCACCTGTTTAAGAAAATCTGATTAGATCTTTGTAACAGAATATTGTAAATGTGTTCACAATGTAGGAGGTTGTATGTCTGGTTTTGGATATGCTTGCATGCAGCTGGGTTTACGTAGTTGTTTGCACCTGAGACAAAGTAGAAATTTGACGAATTTATGCTGATAAGTATTGCTTCTCTCTAGTAAAGAGGATTGGGCTTCATGGAAAAAGGAATGAACTATATCTCATTGTATATAGTGGCTGAAAATGGCAATCTGTATAAGCAAGCATAAGTATGTTATGTTAAATTGAAGCAAAGGGTGAGTGTACAAACCACATTGCCTATATTTTTAAATTACCAACTTTAAGATTTATGTCACGGTATTTTGAAGTGTGTTGTCTGGTCTATAAGTAGATGAAAATCAGTATTAATTTGATAATAATTTCAACTAATTAATATGCAATAAACCTTAGTTTTTAAATAGATATTGAAGTATACAAGTATACTACTATTTCTAAAGATCTTTTCCGCACACTTATGGTATCCTTCTAGTTTCTTATACTTCATATAGTGTTGGCTAAATTCTACTTACTAAAGTGTAACTGTTCTAACTGGAATAGCTATGATGCAGTCACTGCAGGTTTTATTTGTTGTGTAAGTTAAACCTGTAAAAGATGAATAAGTAAAATTTTCATGCCTTCAAAGCCCCCAGACAGGTTTCTTTTCTCAGATGGCGATACTATTCTTACCTGGCAGATTGCATTTGGAACATACATATTTCTTTGAGGAACTCTTGAGAAGCATTTCAAAAATGGTTTGCAGAAACTGGTTGATCTTTCTGTAGAACTTCACGTAAAGTTATCAAATTTACTGTACCAGGATACTTTGGTTTTTCAAGCTTATTCATAATTGAATTTGTAAAATACTTTGAAATTTAGAAGACAAATACTGACTGTGATAAAAGTCCAACATGAAGAAAATACGCTTAATATTTTCTCATACACTACTATCTATTTTTCATCACGTTACCTGTATCTTATTAACTGTAGTAAAAGCAGAAGTGTGTGTGTGTAGCCACATGGAATTCTTTTCTTTTCCTGTTCCTGGATGCTTGCATCCCTCCAATGCACACATACCCCAAAAGGTTGCTGACAGCCTTCCCGTTGCTCACTCTGTGTAAATACTTACTAGTTATGGACTTTGCAAGAAAGCCTAATGAGGCCTATTGTCTTTTCAGTGAGAGGCAGTTTTGCTTGCTCATCTGTTTTATTGGTTGGGGATTCTAACCTCATGCCAAAACTGTTATTGCTGTATAAATTAATGAGAACATGTTGCCTAGCTTCTCAAAACTCTATAATTGCAAATGCTAGACTCTTAATTGAAACAACACTTAAACTAGTTGCCTTCCCCAAATCTTTTTAATGACAGTGCCATTCAGAACAATTTCTGGAAATACTAAGAGCTTGTATCAAGCATAACTTTGTGCAGCTTTTTCCTAGCTGATAGAATTAACCTAGATTATTTTTTTTTTAATAGGAGGAAACTACGATTTTTTTCCCAGCTATGCAAGTTAACAGGCTAATAGAGGCACTACCAAAGTTCTTAGTTCTGGAATCAGCTCTGCCATACAAGAGGAGCTTATCAAGGATGTCTCAGATGCCTCATGGTTTTGTGCAGCTTGTACGCAGGTTTTTGTATGTTTTTTCCTGGAGCATACTGGAAGAATGTTTCATGCAAGAAGCATGCTTCTTGCTTTCTCATCAAGTCCTCACGCTTGCGTCCAGCCCTTCTGGCTACTAGTTTTGACGCCACCAACTTGTTTGTGACAGTAACCAGAACAGTTTAAATTAGACTCTTGTGCTTTGCAGAAAGAAACCTTCAGCAAAAGCTTCTATTCTCTGCTTTAGCCTTTTGGAGGTTATTCATACACTTCCAGTGTGCAAATAGCAAAGTAGCCATTGAAGTCATAGGACAGGTCAAATCTCCCCAAACTTAAGTAACAGTATGAAGGTCTTTTTATAGCACTAGGTACTTGATGGTCAATGCTGAAGATTAGAATGGAATCACTTCATGTTTCTCAGTAACATGCACTCTGTATCCCAGTGGAGAAATCAATACTGAAGTCAATTTATTCTCGAGAAAAGAACAGGTCAAAAAATAAATTCAGGCAGTGGTCTGACCCAATTCAAATGAGACCATTGGCTATTGAATTATTTTGCTCAACTGTAGATAAAAAATATGTCATGAAATAAAGCAGATACACAAATCACTGCTCAGCATGACTAGTGGTTTTTTTTGTTTTGTTTTGTTGTTGCTTGTATTATTTATGCTTTGGTATGGCACAAAGAAGAAACAAAGTTACAGGGTAGAATACTGGTAACTTTTGTTTGATTATCTTTAACTGGCATATGAGCAATAGCAGTGATCAGCTTCTACCACTCTTTTTTTTTGGACTATAATTATGTGGAAGTCAGTAGAAATACACTGGGGGTTTTATTTCTTTTTCGACTAAGGAATTCTTCCATTGGCAAAACAACTCAGAAAAGTGGGAATGGTAAAGCATGCATTTAGGATGCAGCTGTGGTGCCAGAACCCTATGAGGTTTGTACTCCCAAATGTTACAAAGGCATTGGTATAAAGCGTGGCCTACAGATTGTGTTGACCTATACTACATCAGAAACCAAAGAGAAACACTGCAAAAATAGCACAGCTCAGGACATTTTTCTGTCTCTAAGGCATTACAAGGAGAAATTATAGGTCAGCATTACCCCAAGCCTGAAAAATATGTTCTCATTTTTCCCACTTGGAGATTCTTAACCCATGGTGACTCTAATCCTTCCCACCACATATTGTTTGGGGGTTTTTGTACAGTCATCCTCCCCACAGGCTGTTTACCCTCTTGCTGTTTTTCTGGCCAGCAAAACAGTTCAGGATCAATTTTAATGACTTTAGAACACCTTTGCATAGAAAATTATTTCATGACACTTGACAGACATAACAGGCCCACATCCAGTATCCAGCACCGCTTACAATAGTTGGCAGTGATGGAAAGGATGGAGTAGCAAATAGGGCTGGTTGTATCCTTATGGAGGGATTCTGATGATGCTTTACTGTGATAACACTGCACAAGGACTGAGAAGCTGCTGAAACTAAATCTGCTTATGGCATAGGTAGGATTTGAACTTAACTTTAGTCAATATCCTTGTTTGCCTCTTCACTAGTTTTATATATGTTTGGAGAAAGAAGTTACATTAATAAACAAGTTTAAATATTCTTCATGTTTTGCTTTACTGCTTGCCTTAACCTCTTTAAATCTAAAGTGGACTTTGACCCATTGGACCAGTTTTCTGCATGGCTTTCTGCATTTTGATTCTCAAATTTTCTTTTAATAGCTCCTCATTTCTTTCATGGCAAAAATGCTTTTTGTCATTGCATTGCTGTCAGTGACAGCCCAGATAAATTCTTTTAAAGGACTGGGTAAAAAGAACATACCAAAATCTAAAGCCAAAGCCGTACAAGGTTTTCACTTGTTCACTTTCATACTTGCCTCAGAATATCATGCCAAATTGCTTTTTCTTACATGTTTTTGTGATGCTTATTACAAAGAACAGGGTGTGATTCTTTTTGTCTTTTTCTTTACCCCAAATACTGGCAAATACACTTGAGGGCTATTTATTTACTCTTTTTTTGTTAGGTGTTTTAGGGTGTGTTACTTTCAATACTATGCGGCAAAGCAATCACTATTGGTTTACTTCTGTCATGGGCAGTGGAGAGAGGGATACACATGAAGCCACAAGTATGTATGCTAACAAATGATTGCCTCAGAAATGGTCTGCATTTCAAAAGTATCGACTAGAAAAAATTATTTATTTGCAAATAACCTGAGGAAAATGCAACTACAATGTATGTGACTATCATGAAAACTGAGTTAGCATTAGGTTGTGTAGAATTACAGATACACATGCTCAAAACCAATAGAAAGAAGATCTAAATTTAGTGTATGAATTAACAGTCTAAATTTAAGAATACATTTATCTGGGTGGTTATTTTGTTTCATAGTCTCTGTTCTTTTATCTGGAGATTAAAAAAATTGAGAGCAAAGTGAGATTTAAAAAAAATAAGGTTCTTACAATAGCACAGTGAAATGTTTAAAGACATCTCCTCTAGACTAAGTAATCCTAATACTCCTTTATTTTGAAAATAAACCAATCAAAAAACCCCTAAACTTTTGTTTTGAAACTCTAAACTCTTGTGCTTTTGCCTATAATATTAAACTGAATCATTAATGTGACTGATATGATCTTCTCCATAGTTGTTTCAGGCTTTTTTAATATGTTGAAGTAATTGATAGGTTATGTTCGTTTGCCTGGTAATGTCCTTTTAAAGTCAAGACTTGAGAACCAAATTCTCAGCCGTGATTGTGGAACTATGTTAGTCTGAGTAGCGGGAGAAAACTATTCATTTTAAATACTACTTGAAAAATAATAATTTTTGGATGGGTAAATAAGAGATTTAAATGTAATAGTTCATCTACAATTATGAAAAAGATCTGAAAGTTTTTTCAAATACAGGCCATAATACACTTTTCTTGTGGAGGTCTCAACTACTGGCTGTGGAAGGGTTGCTAACCATTACATTAGAATTCAGTGAATACAGTTGGTTTTAGCAGTAATGAATGCCAACCTTTTTTAATATTTTATATTCATTTATGAGTTCTATTAATATACTGAAGAGCTAACTGTTAGAACCGGCATTATATTGTCAATAAAATTTAGAGGAAGCATTTAAGCAAATTCACCAAGCAAACTAAATAGAGTATTCTAAATAATTTGAAGGAAATGTATTTAATATTTTTTTTCTCCAATTGATGTACATCTATATGGATGTACTGGTACTCAAGTGTCACAGTTTTATTAGAATTTTTAATAACACATTATTAATACTGGAAGCAACATCAAATAAATCACTGAAAAAGAACAATGTTGTCAACACATTTCTACATAATTTAAACAATGGCATAGGAAAAGTAATTAGCTTGACAATAAACCAAGCAAACTCCTCTCAATATTTGCTGTTAGGCTGATAATGAAATAATCAGTAAATGAATACTTGGGAATCGGTGCTGAACATGTGTGTTTTATTAAAACAGAAGTCATCAAAACGAGAAGAATGATTTGCGATGATAAATAAATTGCATTCCTCGAGAGACATATGCTGAGAAATTGGTAATTGGTGAAAAAAATGATAAAGTTGGATCCATCTTTGAAGTATAGAGATGTATTTGAAGCTGTATAGACAGAAGAGGAGAGCAGTGCCATGAGGGCTTAGAGGAACAACTTCCCCATTATCCTGGAATGGACAAGACTGTTAAGTTCAGGAACAGCCCTAAAATACTGTGGTATTCATCTTGGTGGCTGAATACAATCAGATGAGTATTAAAACATCCTTTTCCTCACCTTTCAGTTCCTAGCTTTTCTATAAGAAATTACCTATGTTCAGTAAATTCTAAATATATGCAAGGTATAAGAATATTCTGGTAGAGTACTTGTAACGTGAGGGTATAAGAACTTGTATGCTTACAGATGCTAGAGGTTTTTTGATCTCATTGGATGGCAAATACTGGTATATACGAGCAATGCTGAGATATGAATGTTGCTGCATGTATTTTAAGAGGAATTTAGGGCTAGACTTTTTTTTTCCATCTCTTATTGTGGGTTTAACATACATTTTAATAGATTTGTATTTTATGCTATTGAGGCCCATAGTCATTTATAAATTTCTCACTGTGATACAAACATGATGGACTTCAAATGACGAGCATCATTACTCATGGCTTTGCTGTGCTATGCTGTGGCTTTGCACATTGGGTGCAGTTTAGTTAAGACACTGGCACAGCAGTTTAAAAAAGATGGTTGTGCACACAAGAAACTCTTATATGAAAATGGGTTCCATAAATTATTCTTATGATAAGTCATGATTGTGACATCTGACATAAATCAGTGTGGCTTTTTCTTTTGCATAAGCACATCTGATACTGCTCACATAGTTCATAACAGCCTACTGAAGAAGGTGTATAATTTCCAATCCACAATTTGCATCATTTCTGGTAGACTTCTACCTAACTTGCTAGTAAAAAAATCTCATAAGAAATCAGACTTGCTTTGTTGTTCTGGTCTTGCAAAAAGAGTGACTTTTTCCAATATATTTCCGAAAACTTGTCCTTTTCCACGAATCAACCTTGATTTCCCATGGCTAATCATATTTCATTGAAACTGCAAATGAATACATTTCAGTTGTGAAAAACAGTCTATTCTATATCCCCTTGGAGCATGAAGTAAACCTAGCTTGGGTCCCTCTAGAGTCTTTTTACTGTTTTTGCTGAACTCTGGCAAATTATCTATTCCTGCTGCTCTGAAAATCTCAAGTTGTATAACTCAAACAATTTTCTGGCAGCTGTTTCTAGGTGATTTGGAGCCATCTAATTTCTTTGGAGAAAGCAGCTATATTTCTGCCCTATTCCTAACTAGCATTTCATTACTAAGACTGTCACATGCAGGCAATGTAAGCATTAAACACAACGGCACCATACCTGATGCTGACAGCTGTGCATATCAGTGCAGGATTCAGTGACATCTGCACAGTTGCTATCTTGCCTAGTTCTCAATTAGTCTAATGAGGAAGTTGTACCATTCCTAATGTACAAATCTTCTTGAAACGGTCCAATTGTTTCCCAGTTGCACCAGAATGCTGTGCTTTTTATTTGCATACCTGGTAGTGGGAGACATTTTTATGCATTTATGCCTTAAGAACTTATCTGCAGCACACCCACTGTATGTTTTTAATCATTACTGTTAGCTGCCTCTGTGCAATAGGAAATTTCTCTCTTTTGCCCATCATGTCTCCCCATAATCCCTTCCCCCAGCCTACTGAACTGGACGCAGTTAGAACATGCCTTTATAGCAGAGTACAGACTTGATATAGAAGGAGAAATAAGAATTCCAGTAAAAAGATTTTTTATGCTTATGTGATGGCACCTGCTGGAGGATTTTTACTGGCATTAAGTATCCAGGTTTAAATAACAAAAACAAAACAAAAATAAAAGGTAAGAACCAGTACATTCAATGTTATGCAAGATGTTTAAAAATCCATGACAGTTTTTTAGGACAGCAAAGAAAAAAATTGAGTTGTTTTATTCCCATTAAAAAGCACTTGTCTGATGTTAATAATGCATTTTTTGTTAGAAAAATTATTTTAAAATCTTGTAAACCTTACTAGAATGAAGAAAAATAATTTCATCTGACTTCATAATCAGTTACTTGCATGGTTCCCCTATTCAAAGTAGCTGGTTTTATATGACACTTCTGTGGATAATTTTTCTTAAAACCTTCACAAGAAGCAGCAATAAGTAATCAGTGATTTTGTTAGTGGCTGAAATAGATAAACAAAATATTCCAGCAAGGAAGAAACAACTTACTGATTTCTTTTGTGCTTAAATAGCTTGACACATTCTTTATTAGTCCAACACCTATACAGCAGATAAGCCACATCCTTATTTTCACTGATATTTGTATAGTTTTTGAAAGCTTGAAAAATAAGCCCCTTATCATCCATGTGTTTCGGAAATTCTTAAATTGGGACTGTTATATTGTATACTTTTTGTACATTCAGAAGTAAGAGTTAGATTCTTTTAAAGGAAGATTGAGCTCAGAAGTAGAAGTTGCGCCTGTGACATACAGCATTTCAACTTTTAGATAGATACATATTCACACAATAGCGTAGTGTTGAGCTGCTTGGTGCCAGGCTTTTGTAAATCTTCAAGTGAGCTTACAGTTGTTCCTCCCAGACTTACTCTATACTGTCAATATCTGGATTCTCTGTTTGTCTTTACATTGTGTGACTTAACATTGTTCTTCTGTTGACTGTCAGCACTGTTAGACCAGAACTAGTGCTGATTCTTCTCCTTGGAGTGACGAGCAGACAAGTGATGGGACCCAAGGTGCTTAGAAGGGAAAGGCATTGCAATGTGCTCCAGAAGCTGCTTGAGGTTTGTGTTAGGAGAACCCAGACTGCAAGACACACCGTGAAGCACAGCTGCCCTGTTAAATGGTTGTACTCATTGCTTCAAAGTTTGGGGGCAGATTTTTGCTTTCTGAAATGAGGTAGACTTCTTTTTGAAATCTTTCTGTTTTCATCTTTAAAAACTTGTGTCCACTTTGATTGCTAATTGTTGAGATGTGATGATTCAGTTGGCATGGCACCAATTGCTGTATGGAGCATGTCTGGTTTTACTTCGTGATTCTTAATGAGGTATAGTTAGGTAACAGATAAGCAAAGGGGGTTTAGAGTTCAAAAACATGGCTTAAGTTAGCTTTTTTTGATTAGCAAGATTGTTCAAGACATTTGGTGAAGTCTATTAAAAGCGTAAAGGAAGCTTCTGTTTGTTCCTAAAGGGATGTCCTGGTTTGCTGCCTGCAGAGGCATCCATTGCTTTATTATTGAACTACTGTGTTTCTGTCTTAGAAAACATTTTTGTCCTTTCACAACTGTCACATGCCAAAGCTGAACCCTGTGTACACGTATCTCATGAATTCCTATAAAACCAATGCTTGTCCAGTTAAGGAATATTATTAAGAATTCTGTGCTCTTTATAATATCTCAGCTGGAAAATCGGAAGATGTTTCTGAACTGAAAAATGATGGGGGAACCTGCGTATTAAATGATGTTAATTTATAGTGATGGATAGAAACTCATTTGGGCGATTCCTTGTCTTTGAGGAATGACAATCTGTGCATCAGTATAACAGAAACATTAATTCAGTGACACTGGGTTTAAGTTATACCCATTTCAAATATCTCTGGGTTAACTTCTTCATATGGACTAGTCATCAATACCAAGACTTATGTACTATTTATGCATCATTTAGAAAGAAAGAAGGCTTTTTCAACAGTTGCATTTTTTTCCTGAATTATTATTATTATTAGCTTTCATTAGGCTTTTTTCTTTTTGTGTTATTTAGAAAGCCTGGTTGCAAGATGCAGTCCTACAAATCCTTTCAGGCACTTTGCATTTTTGACCCTGATTTTCAGGAAATTCTTTGGATATCCCAGGGACTTACCTGATGGCTTCAGAGTTTGGAGCATTCAAGTACAGCTTTTGGATGTGTCAGGAAATGCACATGTAACTTGCGGTAGGCTTGTATAGGAGCTTAGTCTTAATTAGAGACACTGCGGATGTTACAGCTCTCCCTTGTTCTGTTTTGTTCCTCAAATTACTTTCAGAATGGTACTCATTTAAAATGAAGCTTTGTATCCCTGTACTGTCACAGAGGCTGTGAGTCAGCCTGTTTAATAACATTATTTAATGAAATGCAGACATTCCACATCTTGCTGCATTAACACAACGTGTAAAAAGCTTATCTTCACACAGCAACGAGGGAAAACCACATTCCCTGCCTCCCTCCTTCAGTTGCAGTGCATTGCTCTGTGTAGTATCAACAACTGTCTGAACATCACCTGCAGCCACTGAGAACCATATGAGCTCTGTGGAGGTCTCTGCAGGTCTCGGGGAATCCTCTTTGGGATCATGTACCTTTGCCACGTCAGCAGATGTTGGCAGCCCCTGAACCAGCTGCCCAACTCCACCACCCTGGCCCAGATGCTCCAGCGCATCCTTTAGGATGCCTTGAGTTGGAAGGCTTTTCTCTTTTTAACCTTTTGGCTAAGAGCCCTGAGTATGATAATTTTTAAATTTGGCCTATTTGCTGTCTGGATTTAAAAGGGCAAATGCTTTTCCTAGGAACCAATGGGACAAGAAATGAGTGAGAAGTTTAAATGCTGTAAACACCTAGCTATGATAATGACTGGTTTAATTAGCGCTGAGACAGCCTGTTGCTACTCAGCAGCAACACAGGCTACTAATGGTTGAATTGAAGAAGTATAAATGTGCCTGTCTGATATTAATTGTTGCTTTTTTTCATTAATTTTGTTTAATTTACCCAACTGCTCCCTTTTCAGTAGAGTTAGGAGTAAAAAATGTCTTTAACTGTGTAATTAGTGTACTTCTATACTGGCACATCTAATCATGAAGTTTGGTGGTCTGCTCACTGATACCCAGTTATTTGTCAGCACCTCAAATGAAAGTGTTGAGTTTTAAATAAAAAGCTTGGTGTTTGAGAATTAGCCGGCATCATCTCCTCCTGCATTTTGGCAACCTGCAGTAGTATCTGGAAAGAAAAACGGTGGAAAACAGCTTTCCTGGAGAGGCCCCAACCCAGGTACCCAAACTAAAGGATGTTATGTGCCACTGAGCTAAATGAAAGAGCCAGAGTTGAGAAACTGGGTCTTGTTGGCAGGACTCTATGCAACTGGTGATTCTGCACCTTTCTGAAAAACACTTTCCTGGCTGGCTTCAGAATTTGCTGCTAGTGAGGAGCACAGATACAGCATTTCACTATTTAATTTAGATACCTTTCATGTAAAAAGTAATATTTTTAACACATGAAGTGTTCATATATTGGGAAATAATTAAATATATTTATGTAAGTGATTATATTTCAAAGGTTTAAAAAAAGCCTAGATGTTTTATAAGAGTTTAGATATGATTCATAAGCACATAAAGTGACTGCAAAGTATATTGCTCTGTGAGCCTTGTAACATCAACTTACCGAAAAAGACAAATGTTAAGGGAATTCACTAACCTTAGTTAATATCATGACTAGCTATATAGTTATAAAATGTGCAGGAACCATTTCTCCAGTTCCCTTTTGTTCAGTTTTGCAAATGTTAAATAAGCTGAGTACACAAAATAGTTATTCTCTAAACAGAGATAAACTGTAGCTCTCTTCCTTCTATCAGTCTTGCTTTTTTGTAATTTCACAAATTTTCTGTTCTCTGCAGGTGCTATGAAAATTTGGCAGTGGCTAGTCTGAGACCAGAAGACTCTTTTTCTTTTTTTTTTTTTTTTTATGTCACATCAACTGTTCTATGCCAAGACTGCAGACACTGACGTTTGCCGAGTGAGTGAGTGAGCAGGGCATAGCTGAGGCTGGTTCCCTGTATGTTTTGAGCTGCCTTTTAAAGACATTAGTCTCTTTGTTTCAGTCTGCAGGTCCCTAGCACATCTTCTGTGAAGCTCTGGAGTATTTCAGGTGGAAAAACTAATTTGTATAAATGAGTATTCCCTGAAGGCAGGGTTTGAATTTTAGTCGGCAGAGTAAATGCCAGAAACTGTCACGAAAGCGAGGAGAAAATTTGGGGTGGGAAGGGATAGCATGGCTGGAGATGTGGAAGGGGAGAAAAGGGGAAACAATGGGGGAGGAGTGATGAGGAAAATAACACAGGCTGCTTTCAGCTTTCGACTCAGCAAGTGCAGGCTGTATTTTTTAATGTCTTGAGCAGCAGCAGACACCAGTTCCCACAGGGAAGGGCTCCTGTGTTTCCCTTCAGCGTACCAGGGTATCAGACAATACGGAATGTGTGTTACTTGTACGCGTGCAATAGAAGCACAAGAGTGTCTACGTCTCCTGGAGTGTTTTCAGTCATGATGCTGCTCATCAGGACAATGACATCACTGCTGTTTGGGCTTAACAAAAGTGTGATGTAACATGTCATGTATTGTTAGGCTGAATGTTTGGGCAGGAAGCACTGGGTTACATGCGGCTTCATAATATTTTTCAAGTAGCCTTGTGTAACACAGATCACATACAATACTTTTCTGTAAACTTCAAAGTTCCCTGTCTTTTCCTGAACATTAAGACATACAACCGCCTTCCTGAAATTCCAAAATGAGGGAAAAATCTGCAGCTTCGATCATTGTTTTTCTCTTCTCACAGTGCAGCAATGACTTCATTCAAAATTTCATTTGGCAGCATACAAAAAATTTCAAAACAACTTCTGTGGAATTTTTGTTACTTTGTATACCTAATTTACAAGACAGAAAACTGATTTGAATAAACAGTACATAATTTAAATAATGTTTAGCAAAAAAACCTTGGCATCAAGCTTCAGTAAGGTATAAATTTAAATGAATGAGTCTGTTAGCCTGCTCAAATGGACCTGTAACAGAAATCTGCAGACAGATTTGTAAATACAGAAGCAACATTAGTCACCTCTGTAATGGAAAATGTCTAATATCATGCATACATTTATCAGGATAATTACATTGCAAAAAGTTACCAGATGGCACAGAGGTTTATACAGTTTTCAAATGAATTAAAGTTGTGGGAGCCCAGAGAGAGGCTGTTAAAAGGCAATTCAGTACATAAACCGTGAAATCTAAAGAAGTAAGCAAAAATACTCTTTGTTGAGGGAATAGTTAAAATAATTATAAAATAAGTAATGAATCTCTTAGGATCTGATTTTTTCCAGACATGAACATTAGTATAGTCTTGTTAGCATGATGTTTTCCAGGATTACAGTAAAAGAGCAGTTGGAAAAATGCTGCCCCAGGCCTTAAAACATGCACAAATACAGAATATAAATAATCTGTCTCATGATCAACTATATCTGTTAAAACAGTGTTGTTCTATTGATGTCTGAAATTCTCTGTATGATTTTCACTGCTGGGGATAGTAAGCAAATGGTATCATTTAACCCGTTTTACTGGCTACCAACTGAGACTGAGTCTTGTACCGCATTGTTTTGAATGTTAAATGATTTTTACATTAAGAAAATAGCAGGAGCAATGATAAGTTTTGACAGCTGACTAAGCCGTAAGGGAACATCAGAGCTTAGGTAACAGGTGTGTGTCTTGTGTACATACTGCTGCCCAAACTGGAGATTATTTCATTTAGCTTGTTTAAGACCTGGTTTGGATGTGAAGACACAATCAATAGAAATGGCATATGCGGATGAGTGTAACAGTGCCTAGGAGTCTCTGAGGAAGGCTGAAGTGAAAGAGTTGTCAGTCCTGGCCATTTTTCAGAAGATACTGATGATAATTCTGTGTTGTATGACAAGTACTAGGAATCACTGCAGCTGACAGGCAGTCTTTCATTCATGCATCTGTAATAAGTCAAATAAGTCTGCATGCTTTGCTGAAGTTGGGCTAGGATTCAGTAAAAGCAGAGGAAATTCTGTTCTGTCAAAAATGTCTTGCGAATATCTGGTTTATTGTCCCTGGGGAAACTATTTTGGGCTAGAAAAATAGATACGTAGATTATTGAGAAACTGTTCCAGAATCATAAGTATAATGGTGGAAGGTATCTCAAGTCAATATGGACCGGCAACTTCTTGATAGATTTAGGTTCTAATCCCATAAGAAATGTAATCACTGATTGCATGTCTTTGCTGTGTTGGACTAGATTTACTGCAGATTTGTATTACAGAATATGTGAAGATCTGTTAATCATTACCCTCTTATTTCAAGAGCACCATCTGATGGATTACAATAGGTATACTTATACAGTTCTATGCTTTTTTTCTGTTAAATACAATTGGTGTGGTTGTATTAGATGGCTAGAGAGACTGTAAGTCTCAACTGAGAATCAGATAATACAGGCTTTTTCTGTTTTTTGTGGTTTTTTTGTTGGCCTTTTTTATGTCTGGAGACAAATCACTCACTTCTGTGTCCCAGCTCTTTCATCTGTTAAAATGAAGTTAATGATAGTGATTTCCTACATTAAACACCTTCAGATCACTAATCCAAGCTGCTACATAAGAGTTAAGTATTACTTATTACTAAATTCCCCACTTCTACAATGATCCCTGTGCAGAATGTAAGTCTTGAGCACATGCTTCACTGACTTCCTAAATTGAAATAGACTGAAGCATATGTTTAACATCTGTCTTTAATTGGGGACCCTATAGATGGAGAAGAAGCCATGAAGCATTTCAAGGTCTCTGAATTCTAAATTTGCTTTTTTCCAGTGCACGCCAAAATTCATGTTTGCTCATCCTCAGGGGAATATTACAAAGCTTATCTTTCTAAGCAGTCTTTTCCAAGATGAGCACTGTGCGCTGCCTGAAAGTTTTATTAGCAAAACCCATTTTTGAAAATATGTAACTGCTTATAGTTAACTTGCTAGCTTCTTTACTCTGAACTAGAAAAAAAGTCCTATACTTTTTATTATGTTGTGGTTTTTTCTTTCAGGTAGCACCCATATTATTCCCCTCCTTAATTCTATTTGTTAATTCTGTGTTGGTTTTCAACTAGTGATTATGTTAATACTGGTTTGCCATGGAGTCTTACTTCTAAATATCTGATCCCGACACCAACTGGCTCCATTTCATCTGGTCAGTCTCCTCTTATGCTGTAGAGTTTATACCAGATAATCACCTCTAACATTAAATAGATTGTAATTTATATAAAGTCCTGAATTACTCTGTTTTATTATTACTGCAGTTTCAGATTGTATACAAGATTGTTTCTACCCTGCTTAAATGAGAATGGAGAATTTTAGTAGTTCACATTACCAGAAAATAAAAATAACAGAAAAGTCAGCGTAACTTTGCATTTCTCTACACAGTGCAGCATTGCGCTGCTTTGGCTTGATGATACTGTCGTGGTAGCTCCTGTTGTGCTTCTAATACAGAAAGTGTTCTGTAGCAATTACTGTTGCATAGGCTGTTGTAGTCTATGAGTGAAATATTTGTTAAAATTGTGCTATTTTTTTAAAAGTCAAAAGAAGGCAAGTTAAATAAAATGCCAAAGTACTGATATTCACTAGGCTCTAACGTATATTGAGGGATCATTGTTCAGAGAGTTCAAAGAATATTTTGCACTTTTAACAGGGAAATCTGAATGCTTGTACTAGATAAACAGAGGCTGAATCCTTACACGGGCTATATTGGATTGGCACTTTAATCTTGTTTACAGTGCTATGAATCATAGTATCATTTAGGTTGGAAAAGACCTTTGAGATCTTCAAGTCCAACTGTTAACCCAGCACTGCCAAGTCCATCACTAAACTACATCCCTAAGCACTGCATCTACCATGTTTTTTAAGTACCTCCAGGGATGGTGATTCCACCACGTTCCTGGGCAGCCTGTTCCAATGCTTCACCACCCTTCCAGTGAAGACATATTTTTCCTAATAAATCTAAACCTCCCCTGGTGTAACTTGAGGCCATTTCCTCTTGTCCTGTCACTTGTTATATGGGAGAAGAGACCAAGCCCCACCCGCTTACAACCTCCTTGCAGGTAGTTGTAGAGAGCAATAAGGTCCCCCCTAGTATCCTCCTCTCCAGGCTAAACACCCCCAGTTCCCTCAGATGTTCTTCATAATGCTTGTGCTCCAGACCCTTCACCAGTTCTGTTGCTCTTCTTTGAACATGCTCCAGCACCTCACTTTCTTGGAGCGAGGGCCTCAGAGCTGAACACAATACTTGAGGTCTGTGCTCATAAGACACTTTGCTGTTCATGATGAGTGTGTAGGATATGGAGGCTGAGTTTGCAGTAGCCACTTAAATGTGAAAAAGTGATGTTTGGAGAGGTTTATTTTTTATTTACATGTTGCAGCTAAATTTATACATATAATTAATTTCTGGGCTCCAGATTTTATGTGTATTCAGCATTTTTAAGTATTTCATGTTGGTAATAGAATATGTTTCAATATGCGCATTAAAATAAATTAAGATGAAGTAACCTGCATAATGGGTCTTAGGTAGAGCAAAGTTTGCAACAGGAGGCTGGAAATCATGTGTAATTTGAATCCAAATTCAACTAAACCAGTGAAGACTAGAAAGTAACTGTCATCTTTGCTTTGAAGAATGACTGATGTGCTTGCTGTGTTTGCCAGCTTTTATGAAAGGAATTTGCTGCTGCTTTTGACTATTTTGAAAGCACTAATCTAATTGTTAAGTGGGTAGAAATGTACAGACCATCATGCTGCTTACTTAGTAAATGAATTTTTTTGCAGGGTTACTATTCAGAAATGCAGTACAATAAAGCTTATTAAAGTTGCTGTAATGTAACAAAGAGATTAAATGCATTATCTTCAATGTGACAGCTACATTTTGTTCTTTAGAGAGTGTTTTGAAGCATTTATTCCCTTCCACCAACCCCCCCCCCCAAAAAAACAAAAACCAAACCAACAAAAAAACCACCACAAAACGACCCACTTCTGGTCTGACACATTGAAGTTTTGCATAAGAAATAATAGGGTAAAATTAGTAGAATTCATAATGAATAATTCAGGATTTCTAATTTCATCTGAGGCTTGTCTTTACAAATTAAGTTAATGGTAAACTTAATGGTCAATACTGATTTGAATGAGATAATAGACTTTTTTCCTCATGAAAAATTTAAATACTGGGACCAATTATAAAAATCAGATGGGAAAGAGCTAAAGTTCTTAAACTATTCATTTTATTTATAGTTCTATCCAAACCATCCACTAACTGACCAATATGGCCAAGGAAAATAGTATTGATTGTAGAGAATGGTTTGAAAGAAGAGTGTCTAGTGACAGTAAGTAGTCCCTTTGCAGTGTGATTATTGAAACCACTCAATAGCCTCATCTGGATGAAAGCAAGTGTTTGTGCATTTCAACATGCTAGTTACAGTTTTAGAAGAAACTGGACTCTTCATGTACTTCTATCATATGAAATATGATGTAGAGTGAAGTTATGTAGATACTGATGGTTCTGCAAACCAGACTAGCAATGCCTTATCACGCACTAAATGAACTGGGAATCAGTCAGAAACATGGAAAAACTGGGAAATTGTAGCCACAAGCTTTAAGATCTCTGAAGGCCTACTTCTGAACCCTTGTTGGGAGGAAATAAGTGCCTTTCAGCACTCCAAGGAACTCCAGCTATGTGCAGTTCCAGAATAAAACATTCATTGCAATTCAAGATGGCATTGCATGAACTTCTGAGAGGGTGGGGTGGGGTTTTTTTTGTTTATTTGTTGTTCTGTTTTGTTTAATTACTTGTCATTTTATGACGTTTTAAATACCACTGCTTTATATATGAAGAAACAAACCCCAACAAACTGCAAATTTCTTATTTACAAGAAAAAATTGCCATACTTGCTGCCTTCTCCTGCATTGCACAGCCCTTACTAGAAACTTCTTGAGGGTGTATTCCTGTTGAGGACCAGAGGTCTGCTGAGTAAAAGCTTATCTTGCAGAATGAAGGCCACAGGCAGTAAGCCCAGAGTCTCAAACGTAAGAAGCTTAAGTTCTGTGCCTGCTAATATAGCTCATTGGTAAGACATGAAATGTTCTTTTTAGAATACTAAAATAATCTATATAAAGCCCTTTGCACTATTGTAGAAGCATGTGGGAGTTTTATAATGTGAATCACAGGTAATGTGATGGTCAGGGTCTTGGTTAAATCTGATGGGACCACCACGTGCAGATGAAATGAACTTAACATTGGTAAATTCCTGAACTTACTGTGGATCTATTTTTCAAATCTTGTGATATTTTTTTTTTTTAATTGTGCTGTTCTGGGGCACCAGTTACAGCATGTCAGCAGGTGCCATGGCTATAGATGCTCCTGTGTTACTATTGGCAGGGGGAGTTCACCACTGCTCTTACTTGGTTCACCACGTGTTGTATCAAAGTTTTAAGGAAGATAGGTTGGGGTTTGTTTGTTGTAGGTTGCTTTTTGTTTGTTGTTTGGGTTTTTTTTTTTTTGGGGGGGGGGGGGTGAGTGACAGGAATACTAGTTGTCTACCCTGTTCTCTTTTCTGAGTTAGTCAGCAAAGTTAAGGACAGAGCTGGGCTCCCGGGTGTGTGCGTGTGTGTGAAAGACATGTGGCTTGACTATCTCTGTCCCAAGACTGTTATTTATTATGAAAATAAGACCAAGTTACATGTAGAATATTTCCATGCCCTTTGCTTCTGATATTCCTTTCTGTAAGAAGGTGACCTGCAAAGCCTGAAAATCTGCTTATACCATGTACAGGATAACGATAGTGTCAGGATATGTAGTCAAAATAGGTTATTATAAATGTGGAAGTAGTCTGGTTGGAAGTCAAGCTTCTGCATTTAAGCCTATGTGTAAATGTGTAGAAGAACGGCCTTAATTATTGGGTAGGTGTGGGCATAAATATTTATATACTCATGTTAATGCACATACACATACAAGCTTTTATGCAGATATAACTATGGAATATATTAATAACTTAATATTAAAGTAAGAGAGAGAAGAAAACATACTGTCTCTAAATAGTCTGCATAGCAAATTTGCAAATAAACAAAAAATCAGGTTTGGGAAACCTGCTGGCAAATATTTGAATTATCTTTTTAGATCTTCTATATTCTAAGCATGTAACTGTAGCTTTGTCTTTTCCGTTCTCTGAGCCCTGCACATTTTAGTACCCAGAACAGCAGTAAATTGAGTGTCTGACAGCTCTTGAAAACCATGTTCTGATGCTTTCAGGTTGAATACGTTCTGAAATCAATGAAAGAGAAAGTACAATTTTTTTACATGTTTAATGCAGTCCTACAAGAAAAGGTCAAATGAAGTGGAACATCTCATTTTCGGTGATCTCATGTTTGTGGTAGCAAATAAGATTTATGTTGATCAGGTCAAGCTGGTAGGCTGAGAAGCTCTTGCAATGGGTAGACATGTTTGTACCTTAGTGATTTGGGGTGAAGGTACCGAACTGTCATATAAATAACGTGAATATGTTACCCTATGCACTTAACCTACTGCTTGTAGATTCAGTGTACTCCAGTTAATTACTTTTATGTTGAACTAGAAATCTAATTTTGCAACAACTGAAGTGTTACAGCCCTATTTTCTATTACTTGGAAAAGTATACAAGCTTACAATACAGAAGTGTCTATGCATGTGTATATATATATATGTATATAGAGAGAGATGCACATGCACACCTGTTCTTAAGGCATCTTCCTCTGGATGGCAATAACATCCAAAACATCCTGCTTCTTAGCATAACGGTTGCTAAAAGATGTATCAAGTAATCTGATACCTGGTCTATCCATGAAAATAAATTTACTTTAGCAGTATAAAAAAGTTGTGAAGGTAACGAAAAGCTACTCTGTAATATTTTGCACAGGCTTTAGCCAGCAACAGAACTTTTGCAACATGTTTAATTGATTTTTTCAAATCAGTATTTTTGTTTGGGTTTATCTTTTCTGCAAGAAGAAAAGAAGCTTCCAGTAGCTCCAGTTAGCATCAAATCCCCTGAAGACAGTGATGACACAAAGGAAAAAAACAGGAATGGCTTTCACTTTATTGTGTGATTTAGGATAAGCACGGTCTCATAAACAAAATTAACGGTTATTGGCAAAAGATGGTGGGTGTTACAAAATTTCTTCTCTCTTTCAGATATTGATTATCTGAGTGGAGAGAACTAAATCAAAAACATTCAGGTCCATGTCTCAAAGTAAACAATTTTGATTGTCAGTGACTGTTTCTTCCTTGTTTTTTTCATCTGGGGCTCAAACAGTAGAATGTCCTCAACTTTGCTTTCAGTTCTGGGATTTGAAGTGAAGTCTATCTGGAAAAGTTTAAGGTCTCTGCTAAGAAACCTGTGATGACCTGCAGTTTTGTCCTGGCTTGCTAATGTTGTAAAGATACGACCTCTTCTTGTCTCTAAAGACCCTATAGTTTAACAGATTAGGGGGTGGACAGCTGGAAATTTTACCAAGTTTCATCAAATCTTGCACGTTGGACATTGCAGTTTATCCCCTGGATAAGCAAAGACGATTGGATAGTTTTCCTTATATATTCAGGGAACCACATCCTCTTAAGAGGGGAAATACAGTTTCTCTCACAGATCCACTCCACTGAAGTACTATTATAAACTTCTTTTATCTTCAGTGACTGCTGTGGAGACCTCTGGCTGCCCCCTTTTCTACCTGCACCAGCAAATCACTTCATGCTGCTGAACAGATGTGACAGATGAAGTGGGAGGAACAGGCAAAAGTCCAGAAATCTTAGGCTGAATCCTACCATTTGTAGCGAAAATAATCTGACTTGGGTGTATTGCAAAGGGAATTATTTTGCTTCTTCTGATACTTATGCAGAGTTTCAGCAAGTGCGTTTTTTTCAGTGTGAGAGGTGAATCATCTGATCCACTCTGTTTTGATGATGAAAGGGCAGAACCCGTCTGTTACCTGAATGGTGCTGGGTGCTGCAGAAAGAGCGGAAAACCCACGAAGTTTAACTAATTGTGCTGGGTTTGGCTGGGATAGAGTTAATTTCTTTTTTAGTAACTGGTGCAGTGCCGTGTTCTGGATTTGGTGTGAGAACAATATTGATAGCACACTGATGTTTTGGCTGTTGCCAGGTGATGCTTATACTAAGTCAAGGACTTTTCAGTTTCTTGGGCCCTGCCAGAGAGAAGGCTGAAGGGGCACAAGAAATTGGGAGGGGACACGGCCAGGGCAGGTGACTCGTACTGGCCAAAGGGACATTCCACACCGTATGGTGTCATGCTGAACATTTGAACTGGGGGAAGAAGGAGGAAAGGGAGGGACGTTCAGCATTTTGGCATTTGTCTTCCCAAGTAACCGTTGTGTGTGATGGAGCCCTGGTTTCCTGGAGATGGCTGAGCACCTGCCTGCTGATGGGAAGCGGTGAATGAATTCCTTGGTTTGCTTTGCTTGGATGCAAGTGCAAGTCATAAAAGTCATAAAAGAGCCAATGTGTTTATTGGTATAAAGCAGAGATTTAACAAAGTTTGATAGTAATGCAACAGTGGTTTAATAAGATTCAATGGCAAGGTACACTTGACTCTTTACTGCACAGAGGACAGTGTCAGACAAAACCATCAGGAAGACCCTTCTGTTGAGTCGTGAGATTCAGAAAGGACACCCTTGTGTTCTAAACCCCTTCTCAGAGCAGAGTTTAGGTGCAGCTACATCCAGACTTAGTCTCAGACTTGGTCAATGGTTTATATTTAAAGGATTATATATGCACAAGCAGTCCTTTATACCACTTAGCAAAGATTTCAAAGTTTAGCACGCTATTAATCGCTTACCAATGGTCTGTTGTGGCAAGGAATGTCTTGGTCTCAAGGAGTAACCTTAAGAGGCATCCCTACTCAAGGAGGAGATATGGGTGTGCAGCCCACTGCCGTGCAGGAGAGCTCAACAGGCTCTGGGGCTGTCCACTATTTATGGAGTAAGATAGTTAACTTATAGTCATATAAGGTCCCAAAATTTACACCCAATTCCTTGTTTTCCAGACTTGGTTTATATACCACAGGAAAAAAATAAAAATGTGAGGAGTCTGCTCATGTCTCTCAGTACTTACTGTTTCTTTAATGCTCCATATTCCCAATTTTTGGGATGATTATTAGATTCCAGCAAGGGGAAAACTGCAGGCACTTGGTCTTAGTATGGTTTTGCATCCTTGCTTTATCCCTTGTACCCACACAGTCTCAGAATGTGGAGCACTAAAAGGTGCTGTGCAGGATCCAACAAGTGGCTTTTCTCAGGTCAGTCAAAGCTCATTAGTTTCAGTGCTGCCCAGAGGGATGGTTCAGCTGCTGAGCACCAGTGAGCTGCACCTGCAAGCAGTACAGCTCTGCATCTGTCCTTATGAATCCTGTGGACTGAGTATGCTTATCGTAGCATCAGCTACATCTTCTCCCCTTTGTAAATCTGCTTCCAGGATTTTTCTCCTTCTGTTTCACACAGCACAGGCTGCATTATTCATGGCTCTTAGGCATATGTAAGATTTTCACAAGCATCTTGCAGACTAACATCTCTGACTAAACTAGCAAAAACTTTAAAATTAACAGTAAAATAGAAAGTGGATTTCGGAGTGGAGCATGCAATACTATATCATAACATTTTACAAGTATCAGTCTTGATTCTTGTAGAAGGCTTGGGTGTATAAGCTGTGCCCGTGGCTGCTGGTAAAGGTGACAGAAAATGAAGCAGTCCTAGAGCTACTGCTATAGTTCATTAAAGTCAGCTATAATGACTGAAGGCCACTAATTGTGAAAGTAGGCGATAGGAGTAATGAGGTGTAAAATAACTACCTACAGTAAGTTTTAGTCTAAAAATCTGAATAGTGGAGCTCTTATTTATTTGGATAATGTTGAATTAAGTTGAAACAAGATAGGTGGAAGACAGAAAGAAAAAAAAAAGAAGACAATCAGTTAGTGTTGTAACACCATCAGGATCTGTCCAGTTTTTTGCAGTAGACCAGTGTTTTCACTCATGGGGAAGAAGAGGGCTTTCAAATAAGTATATGTGCTCTATATAAGTTAATATCTGAGCTGAACTGTACTTTGTAACCCACTGTTCAGTGTGGAACATGAACTACGGTCGAGTGGATGGTGTTAGAACTGCCACTCCTACATATGACCTTATTGCAAGAATCTGAGTAACACACAGATCCTCTGTATTTGTATACATAGTGCCCATATCTGGCTTGATGTGGATGGATTAAGCCCCCTTTCCTCAGTATTTGTTGCCTGTGCCACAGGTCGTCTGAACTTGCTGCACAGGATTTTGTGGCGGCTTGTGTTTGTGAATGGGAGTACTAGGGCTTCCCATATAGCTTGTAGACACTGATGGCTTTTAAACAAATCTATGCCAAGCAACGTAAAGATCTTATTACAGGAAGTAAAAGCATTCATTTGTCCCATTGGCATATTGGGCTCACCGTGTCTTTGAGGTTTAGTTGGTACCTTAATTGCAGCTTAACTGGCATGAAAGGCTTTGCATTAAAGTAAATCAGAAATTCAATGTATATATTTTTTTGTGCTGCTTTTGTGCTGCTGTCTTCAAGACCTTTATGAATTTTGGAGGGAGTTGCTCTTTGCGGGGGGCGGGGCAGGAAAACAAGCTTAAGATTTCACTTTAGCTCAGAAGGCACTGTGTGTGTACTAGGATACTTGTAGAATAAATACATCCTTGTCAACCTGCATGGTTGAAATGTGCAACCCCTGTGTCTTCTCAGTAGAAGCAATTGTGTTATGCTGGAGTATTCTGTAGGACTCCTATACTATTATGGCATGTTATCATGACTGAATTTTAATTATAAAGGATGTGGGCTTGATCCATAACATAACGTAGTCAAACCAAGTTGTGCTGATGACAAGTCATCCTTTCAGATGCTGGCAGGTGAGGTCTCTACCTGGAAGGGTAGCTCGGGTGAGGGGAAAATCCTGGGCATCACACAGCCTAGATGGGCCTCTAGCATGAGATGAAACCACTGTTGCAATATTTAGGAAAAAAATAATCTTAATTATAATGATTCAATTTTTCTCATACTTTGTCTTGACAGTGAGTCTAACTTCCAAGGTTACTAAAGGCTGGGGTCTATTAACACTTGTTTTTCCAGTAGCATGTATTTTGTAAACAGGAGGGTGTAATTTTATAGTAGTAGAATTTCATAGGAAGTTTTTAATGGTAGGTGATTTTCAGAAGGTATAGGCTTAAGTTATTATTCTGTCAGACCTTAAATGGTTCAGATTTCTGGATCTCACAAATATGATCCCTGAAAACTTACTTTTTCTTTTTCCCTAAGCCCCTGACCCTCACATTAGGATGCATAAGGCCTCATTTGAAACAAATTACTTTTAAAACCAAAGCTCTTTTCAGCCCCAGGAGATGTACATGATTACAGAGTTACTAAGCACTTTAACGCAATCACTCAGGCTGTTAGAAAGAAATATATTAATGGAAGGAGATCAGCAAGAATCAATAATTTGCTGGAAGACCTCAGAGAGAGGGAAAAGGAGTCCCTCTGGCTTTTAATTTTGGAATTGGCAGTAAGACATGCTGAGTACTTACAATCCTCATGAGATTTGCCTTTTTAACAGCGAATAGGATGATTTTGTTTGTACAAAGGTACACATGACAAGGATGGAAAGCTGCAAAGATTTAATTCTTGAAATGATTTGAAAACAGCTCTGAGTTGATGACATGTTTTAAATAAGTTCAGTTGCACAGATGAGACTGGTTAAGGTAAACAAAACGTAGGACACGTAGCTGCCTATTCTGTATCCGTGAACTTTGGAGTGACATACCAAAAATAATGTGATGTCTCTTTCTTCCAGTACAATTATCTGCTTGATGTAATAATTACATGTCTCATATAGTGTTATTCAGAGTTTTCTGAGAGCATATTTCCCAGTACTTCTGCAGCTGTAGATAATGGAGAATTTGACCTGAATTCTCTTATCTGGGCCACAATGCAAAACTGGAGTCTGTCTCTGTGCTTTAGTGCAGGGGATCTATTCATGCCCATGCACGTAAATACATATGTACATGTGCATGTGGGACCATACACACATGTATGTGTAATTTTTTTTAAGGTTGGAATTGACTGTGTTTGGCCCCAGAAAACCATTCTGGCACAAAGCGATTACAGAACCACTGCACCGAGTTCCCCATTCCTAGCTTTAATGTGTACACCACCATGACAGCTGCATAGGTGGTAAGCAATAATTTACTGTATTGCTGTGCTGTGGTTGAAAAAAAGAATTACTCCCATTTTACAGGTAAAGAGGTGTGGAACAGAAACATTAAGGGCTCTTGAAATCCTGTGGAAGTCTATGACAGAGTCAGTACTTAAAAATCAGATTTACTAAGTATCGTTTTGATGTCTTACATAATCCTTTCTGTATGTGAGAATTTCTATATTCCCTCTTTCTGGAAATCCTCTACTAACACATTAGAAGGATGTTACAGACTCTTCACACTGTCAGAAGGAGTGACAGAAAAAGTTATGGAGTTTGGTCTAATCTCCCTGTTATGAATTTGTTCTACTATACAGTCTGAGTTAGTTTTATCTCACTTCTAATCCTTACTGGATGTGACTATATGTTACTTACTCCACTGGAGAGGACTCCTTAATGGTATGTCTGTACTAGAGCAAGTGCTTCCATTAATATACACACAGTGATTTTTTTAAATTATTATTATTATTTAAAATTTTTATTCTGTTCTGACCTGTTCCTCAGATTTTGCCTGACTTGGCATGATTTCATTGTTCCTCTGTTAGGTAAAATGATCACCCAGTCATGTACACAGAACTCATCTAAAGGTATTAAAACATACAGGAGATCATGTAAAATGATTGTAAAGCATGCAGTTAGGATGACAGCTCCATAATATAACGCAGACAGCTGTGATGTAGAAGAAGGTTGCCCCCAAACTGGTGTAGTAGCATGCATTTTTTTTTTTTATGACAGCTCAAAACAGAGCTTTTTACATCTAAAAATACGTGAAGGATTTAGGTAGAGATAACAGGTAGTTAGCTGGGGTTTGGCCAGCAAAATGTATAAAACTCACTACTTACTGAAATTTGCTGCACAATCTCTGGCTAAAATAACAGATTAGAATAGTGCTTTAGAAAAATCCTAGTCTAAATAGACATCGGTTTTGTAATGCTCAAACACTTCCAGGCAGTAACAGACTAAATTGGTAACTGCAAGATTGCAGAGATCCAGATATGTATGAATATGCTTATTTAACACTCTGTAGCAGCTGAATTTTGTCCACAGTAAGTATAAACAGAGATCCCATTTGAAAAATGGCTTCAGTATCCCCTTTGGGCTAAGTCTTCTTTCTCTCAGACTGGATAAGTAGGCTTCCCATGCATTCAACCACTGCTCTCAACTATAACCTCTGTTTTATTTATCTATTGCTACATGGAAACGTTTATTTTTGGAAAGCAGAGCATAAGTAGTGTAGCATTCTTTGTGCCTGGCTGTTACTTTCTCTCTTAGGAGAATATTCAGCTCTATATTTGAATTTCTCTGCAGTCCCCTATGCTCCAGCTGTGTTTTTTTAACACCTAATATCACTTTGCATTACATTCACTTACAAATCAGTGTGCATCCTGATGACCTACATTAAACGTAATGACCCTTCTTGTAGCCAGAGAAAATCAAATCAATACAAGGATGTGAAGGAAGCACAAATTCCATTTTAGACTTGAATATAATAAATAGAAACAGATGTGTCTCAGAGGTTACTGAGTCGAAGTTAAACCTACTGAGCAAAAATCTGGGAGCTCCAAACTGAGTCTTACAACAATTTGATTCCTAAGGAAGTGGAAAGAAATCAATAGAAAGTTAGTCATCCATTTTCACAGAGGCCCTACTTCATTTTAGTTTCTATCTTCCTGGCTGAGTTTCTGTCACTATTAGGTGGATCAGACTGGCATTCGTCTCTAAACATAAATAAGAGTTGTTCTTGCCCTTGGATCTCTGAAAGCTTTTTCTTATGTTATATGTGATCATCACTCTGGTGTTCAGACAAATAGCCCACTTTCTAATTTAACAGATACTTTAGCAGAAATGGTTTTAGTGTACTATAGTTAACAGGTATTTAATTTCTCTATTCTTTCTCATTTGGTGGATACACACTCCCTCTCTTTCTGTTCTTTTTACAATGTACACACATACGTAAAATCCTTTGTGTATTACAATAAGGGATAAAACTCTGTGATGTCAAGATCTTAAAGTTTTATCACAGTATTTCTTTTGTCTGGCAAACATATGCCATAATGCTTTTATGTAAGAGGCAAAGATACACTAATTAGAAAAAAAATCATGTCTGCAGAGTACAAGAGCCCTTTTGGCAGCAGAAAGAATGAAACTGTGATCAGATCAGCTAAGTTGTGATGATAAGAACATTAACAGAATATGCAGTGGTGCAAAATCAAGCTCTTTTGTAGCCTTTTGTGTACTGGAGTGTTGGATCAAAAGAAAGCTAAAGAGTGACTGGATGAGCCGTCTCTGTTTTTTGACCCAGCTTTTCCCATTTCAGTTTCTGTTGTGTTAGAATACGAAATCTTTTATACAAAAAGGTGCACACATAGCAGGGAGGATACAGGGGTTTTCTGGAGATACAGAGTTTTCCTGGAGATAACAAGCCATCTTGAAAGTTGCTGCAATCTCCTTTCCTCTCTGGGGTTGGTAACTCTGAGTCCTTGTGGGCTGGCAGTCCTGTGCAGCCTCAGCCGCTCTGTATGGAGACGAACTTTTCTGAGTTAACACTCTCTTTTCAGTTTTATCATTTACACCGTCAGGTTTGGAATAATTTACAAACAAAACAAAAAATAAATCAGCAGTTAAAAATTTCCTTTTCAGCTTTCCCACTCTTCCTAACCTGAGATTTTATTACTTGCTATGATGTTTTTAGTGTAAAAGTCGAAGCATTTGTGTATGTAAAGAAGGTGCTTGGAGCACTAACAGTGTAAACCAGCAAGGCAAATAATACCTCAAGCCAGAGTAAAGGAGGAATTTCATGCTGCTGTTGCTATTATGTACTTCCCAGACTTTGGTAGCTGAGATAATTTTTCCGTTGCAAATCCAGTTTTCAGCATCTCTGAAGAGTAGCATAGTCTATTCTGGGAGAAGGAAAGCATTGGTGGTAGATTTAGGGATCAGGTAGAGTTTTTTGCCCCTTGGTTTATTTTTTTTTTTGTTTGATTTGGTTTGCTTCTTGGTTTAATGAAAAGATGGGGAGTATTACTATTACGTTTTTATCTACTTTTTTTGGGGGGGGAGGGGGGTGTGTGTAAATTGTAAATTTCAAGATGAAACCCTGACCTTCTGAAGTTGATGTCAAAATATGGCATTTAAAAAGCATACCTTTTATTTCTTTTTGAAAAACCCTTAGTTTTCATGCATCTAAATTAGCACAGGCTAATGATGCCACAATTATTGTATTTCTGAGTATGATCTTGTTGTTCACTATTTGGAGTGTTTGGTTATAATCTATCTTCATAATAGGAGGGACAACATTTTTCTGAAATAAGATGACAGCCTGATTTTGAGGTTTTTTTTTTTTTTTTAAAAAAAAAAGTAAGAGTTTAATCTTAAACTGCAAATATTTAGTATGTGTTAAGTTAGATGTTAGCAATAATTTAAAAATGTGAATGTGAGACTTTGCTGTGCAATTGTAACTGCACTGATCTGGAACTGTTGCTTTATGTTGTACTATAACAACATTTTGTACCATTCTTGTGAGTTCTTTGCATTGTATGTCAGTAAATCTTAATTAATACTAAGAAATTTCCCAGAGGGTTTTGAAAAGGTTTTATTTAACCGACTATAATGCTCACTCAAGCCTTTTGATGGTCTGTGTTCTGTCCTTCTGCCAGCAGTGGCACATCAGTTTCTGCTGAAAAGTAGTTGTCAGCAGCGATTTTATTTTTTTTTAAACAAACAAAACAAAATCCAGAAAACATAACTCTGGGAGGCTGAAGGATACATTTGCTCTGTTTGCAGAGGGACACGTGAATTTGTATAGTGTCTCTTAAACATCGTGCATATACTTTTCTTGGGCTTATCTTTAACTTGTGGTGATGTATCAAAATCTCTTCACAACTGGGAAGTTACTGAAGAACAATGGATTTTTGCTATGGCCTTTAAGTAGTATAAAAAGCTGTAGCTTAATTTAAACATCAGTCAAACTGAGTTTGACTTAAGCAGTTGCAGCGTTTTAGAAAATGTAAGAATGTGACCCTCAAGATCTTCCACATGCAAAAGAAAATTGTGATAAATTGTACTCTTTGAAATGCGTTTGTATTTCATGTAAGCTAAAAATAGGTATCCATGATAGTTTTCCAAAGAAAATAGATATATTTGATGGAGAAGCATAAAAACTGAGTTGATAGAATTCTAGTCTCTGAATTTTAAGCTGCTCTTTATGCTCATTGTGTGTCATTCTAGAGCTAATTTCACTTGAAAAAGCACTGATTTTTGTGATGCAGACAAAAAAACTTTGAACTCCAGAGAGAAATATGAAAAGCTTGATATAGCACAGTGTGATATGTTCTAATAACGTATTTAGTCTAGGAAGTCTCAGTACTAGAGATCTGCAAACATGCATTATTTCAGTTTGATATTTTTTTTTTTCTTGAACCCAAACTAAAGCTTTTGGGAATTCACAAAGAATGTGGTTTTGTGTATGTTTCTGTAGAAATGAAGTCCTGGAAAACAGGGGTTTTTTTGGAAAAAAAGATACTCTTTCCAAAAAAAGGAAACTCTACCCCTTGTTTTGTTTTCTTATTGCTTTGAAAATCTAAACAGGTTTAACCAGTAAGAATTTTTTTTAAAATGAAAACAAAGGTGGAAAATGTTCTTTTTGTCCAGCTTACCAACAAACATACTGGAATGGATAGAGTTTTTCCTCAAAGCTTTTCTAATGCATTTTATGAGGAAAGCATCTTATATTTAACATAATCAGAGACAAGACAAATTGCTAAATTTAATGCAGGTAATCACATCTGGAGCCAGTATTTCTCACAAACTGTAATACTTCAGGGAAGTTCTGGCAAGTTTGGCAGCTGGCAGCGAAAGAACTGGCAGAGGAGCTGGCCAGTGAAAGCCATTGCTGAGTGCCACTCTGAGTGAATGGGGAGAGCCTGGGCTGAAGGGCTCAAACTGTGTGTCCCGACAAAGAACTGGGGTTCTGGTTGGTGTTTGTATGTTTACAGGATGCTGGTCTTTGGAACTACACTGGTTAAAAAAACCTGCTTGAAATTGATGTGGTTGTTAAGTAATCTCACTGTAGTCTGCTGAAATCTATGGGTGAACCTGGGGAGTCTATGCTAATAGGTTTGATGGGATGACTGGATGTACCCCACACACAAAAATATACACTACTTTCATTTGAAATAGGAGGAAAGGAGAAAACTGCAGGTGAAGTAGAAGTGTGCTCACTTGATGAAGTAACATTTCTACATAACCAACATTTTAGCGCATGTTTTATCACTTTGCTAGCATACATTAAAACTATTTATAATAGGTTCAAATTTCTCCAGATACAGAAACTTCTATACAGATTTTGATCTGAAAAACCACCCATTGGATGAAATCCTGCTTCACCTAGCACTTGACAGCATTTTTTTTCCATTGACTTCAATGGAGTGGGTTTTTTTCCCCTTGATATATTTGTTAGTCTGTACTGATGTAGGAGTGAGTAGTAGACCTAAGCCATAAGTCTTGTTCCTTAAACTTTGCCAGATACTAAAGTATGACTCATTTCTTTATGTAAATCTTTTTTCTACTGCTTCTCTCTTCTCTAATTTTCCTTTTTTTTCATTTTAAACTTTCAGACATATAGGTTGAGTTACTTAGTGGACAGAATATCTTTCCATAATTGTTTCTTCAGAAGTCTGCTTCTCATCAAAAACATGTGCTCTGACTCCATTGTGCAAAGTAATGTAGTGTAACTGATAGACTTCATTTAAAACCGGAGCAAACTCACTACAGCTTTGTTGTTCTACAAGCCTGACTATCTTCTGTTAGACAGGAGACTCAAGATGAAACTAAGCAGGATAGTTATGATGTTTATTGATTAACATATTTATGATACCTTAATTGACTAATAACTGTTATTTGTAGTAGTATTGATACAGAACTATATATTCATAAAGAAATGTTGTAAATTACCTATGTGAGCACTGTTAAGTTGCTATTCTATTTCTTCTCCTCCTGCACTGACTATTAAGGTGCAAGTCCATTCCTCCTAGAAGATATATGCCTTCTTACTTTACCTGTCCACACAGAGTCTTTCAGATGTAGGCCTGAAAGAGGATTGTTTTCCTCATGGGCCCCAATTCTGTTTCTGTTGTTTCTGATACTAATTTAGGCAGCCGAGCCAAGCAGCAGCTACAGCTACCCGAATGAAGGCAGCTTGGTGTCCCGAGACTCCTTTCTCACCCTATGAGTCCCAATAGCTGCATTTCATCTATTATTTGGTCTTCGGACATAATTATCTTGCTTTAGCCTCAACTCCCCTACCTAGTTTTAATTAAACACTTGCAATTTCTTATCTTGCACGCAAACAGCTTGTAAAGCAGACCAACAGTGTACCATTTTGTGCTCACACCATGGGTCTCTGCCCTGGAATAGTTTTTCTCAAGACTCCTAGTTCCCATCATAGGCCTTCATTGCCTTGGAAGCCTGTGGTTTCTGCAGCACCTCATTCTCATGAGTTTGTAAGTTGGATACATTTTAAGAACAATACTTAGTAACTGTTTTCAAATTGATTAACCTTTTAACTCGTGTTAGATGCTAATAAGAGCTACTGTAGTCATCATCGTAATTTGTGCCCTTTAAAAAGGACTGAAAACTTGTATGTCTTCAGTATCCTTGTCATAAATCACTAGCTAAAAATGAAGTTGAAAATCAATATAGTTAAACAAGACTAGGCATATTAAGATCTCTGGGTAACTTCTCTGATCTCTATGGATCTGAATGCATAGTTGTCATTAATATTGATAGAAGTTATGGGCTTTAGCTCAAGGACGTAAGACCCAATAGAAAATTAAATATTCATAAAAGGAACATCATGATTAGCATTCTAGGCAGCGTGTTATTAAAAATTTGTGATTGTTTAATCCCTCCTTTGGAAGTAATGGAAATCTTTTTGTTATGTTTTGGGCTGGATTCACTGGGAGAAATGGTTTTATAGAGGGAATTCTTAAAAAGACCTATTTATCTTCAGTCTGTAGCTGTCATAAGAATTAGTTATTTCTTCTATCCATCCATCAGGTTCCCAGCACATGTATGAAGTGGAATTGCTGTAAGGATTTCTTTGCCCTTAATCCGCTTGCTTGGTTTTTACTAAGGGGAAGGTTCTATTGCCAGTGATTTAAAAAAAAATGTTTTATGTTTTTGGAGGTTGACAGTGTATACTAGAGTGTTAAGTGTTTTGAAGACAAGTGTGGAGGTATTAGATTGTCTGTGATTGATGTGTAGCATAGATCAAATCCATGGCATTCTCACATTTTAGACTGAGGGGGTTTTCAGTAGGCTGTAACACAGCTAAAGCATATTTTGTATTTTTATATAAGTATTATTATTTTAAGTACAGTAGTAATAACTGGAGGTTGTACAAATTATTTTCAGTCAACTCATCTTTGTGAATAAGGTCATCTAATACTTGATCCTTTTCATTTTGAACAGTATCCACATGTCAGCTTTGATCTGTTTCTTCCACGCTTGTTGTCAGGGTGCTGCACAGGGCACTGTATGTGGTATCCATGGAATTTCCTTGCTGGTCTTTTTAAAATCAATTTATGCCTGATTTGTATGAGATCAGCTGTTTGGAAGATGTAGGCGAGTCGCCGCTAAACTCTTTTGTCTGAGGTGTGAAACAACAGCGTGCAATCTCCTCAGGTTCCTACTAGTTCTCTTTTGTCTAACTGACATTAATGGTAAGCATATAATTTGTATGTATTTAAACTTTGCCAACCTGTAAATAGAATGTCGGTTTTACATGAATACCCCTAAAGATAATTATGCCATCAAAGAATGGGAGAATAATGGATGTTTGTTATAGCATAAACCACCCAAATGCTAGAACAAATTGAGTTCTTGTTTGTGTAGGAGTGAACTTGGTTACACCTGGAAGTTTTCTTTCCCTGTTACTTTGTTCTGTGAACTTTAAGAAAAACCCAACAGAGCACTGTGTAACTTGTATAATTCGAAGTATGGAGATGATTTTGTAGGATCAAGTCCCATGAATGGATTGAGAGAGATCAGTTTTTCTTTGATCTGACTCTGTAGGTAGGAGCTAATTAATCTAGAAGGAAACATTGTAGTCCAGAGTTTGAGTTTTGAACCCTTCTGAAAATACATTGTAGTGGATATCCGTAAGACGAATTATAAGGTTTGTATGAATGAAATGTGAATAGGAAGCTGAGGCTATGGAAGCACCAGAAGAAACAATGAAAGACGGATAAATAAATCAAGATCTGATGACACCTAGAGCAGCAAGATCACAGCACAGTTAGATGAAGGTTTTAAAGACCTTGAGATTGGGAAAACAAATGACTGAGTGAAATAATGGACAGACAGAAGCTGTTAGGAAATGATTAAGGTAGGACAAAGAACAGTACCCCAACCATCAGACATCCAATCAGAGAGACAAAAGACTATGAGTAAATAACCGACACTGTTCTATTCCCTTGAGGACAGGACAGAATGGAGAGTCTAAAGGTCAGGATCCCCGTCAACTCCTGAAAAGTATGAAAAGTGCAACCATATCCTCTCCTTTGTAAGAAAGCCCTGGAGACATGAAACATTTATAGTTGGTGTCTCTTCTGCTCCATGACAGTACAGGTAGTAATAGACAGACTATTTCAAAGCATGTGTTTCTGTGCTTGCAAATTTGTGTGTATGAGAAAACAAGTGCAAATGATTTTATTTATTTTTTTAATGTAAATCATTATTAAGAATGATCATCTTCCTCTCTTGCAGAGGCTTTCCTACACTCATTTAGCTTTGTTGTCACAATATTGCTATGATATTCCAAGCAAATATTATTATAGCCTCAAAAGTTGCCCTGGTTGATTTCTAAATAATTACAAGTTCTGCTTTACTGTTAAAGAATAGTATAGTATAGACAGCTGAATGCATCTGAGCCAGATTTATGAATGATTTCTTTGTAATGTCTGTAATGCATTTTATATAGTTATATCACAATTACAGTTAAAAGGTGTGAAAATGTCAAAAGTTTGATGTATCTCTGAAGACCATCAAACCACTGTTTTTCCCCTCTTTCCCCTTTTTATTCACCTATGCTATTTGTTGAGCATTTCTAATTACAATGATTTTTAAAAGTGTACTCCTTGTAAAGCTGATCTTCTGTCTTGTAGAGTTTTCTCTTATTTAAATGCATAACCACAGAGCTCTTGCTGCAAAATATATCAAATATGGAATTGGGCTTTGCTCCTTGATTATAGTTTTCCAGTTACATGATAATTACAGGTTATGATTACAGGTATCAAAATTAATTACACCATTTCAGTTACACTGTTTTATACAATGATGCTGCTATTTACATGACTTGTAAAAATGCTTGGAAATACACTGATAGAAAATACAAGAAAACTTCCCTTCTACAGTCTTTGCTTGGAATTCAGTCAACATTTCAAGAGTGCAGATGTTTAAGGAAACGAGAATAAGAGCATAGGAAACAAAATATAATTCGGTCCAGCTCCTGACCAGGCCGATGGCATACTGTTTTTTATTGTACATATAGATCAGTGGTTTTGATAATGACATTGATGAAGAATTGGGCAAGACTAGAAACTTCTTTCAAAACCTCCAAGTGTTCATACATTAGCTGCATAAGTGAAAATCCCAGAGGCTGGGCTTGCTTTGTTTACCTGGAAGTTTGCCACTTTTCCCTTCTTTGGTTGCTTGCAGCAATAGGTGCTCTTTTGATGGAACTACAAATACATTCTGTGTAAATAAACACAGACACGTATGTTGTCTGTTTCTTTCCTGACTAGATTTATTCATTATCTGTTCTTTGTTTAAGCATGCCAAAGACCATAGTATTCTTATACTTAGCATTTTATGTATGTTTCATGATTTGATTGACTTTTTTTCTTTATGTAATGTCTTATTTGCACGTGGATTTTTTAAGTCAGCTGTCATTAAAATAAATGAGGGTACTTTCACTCATTTGAATGGCAGTTAGTGTCAAAACAAAATATGTTAGAATTTATTTTGCCTTGTAATGAAACTTGCAATGCTATATTTGCTGCATAACCTAGAACATTATGAAAATTAACTACTGCACCTGCTCAATACTTAATATTCATTCTTGCGTAAAAATATCTGGCTCATTTCAAATAGTTTTCCCACAACACCCAAAGACCTGAGCATGCTTGGTAGGCAAATTCTAGTAATTTTCATTTAGGTCCTCTCTCTTATTTAGGGAGCAGAAACAGCCTCAACTCAGGTTACAGTCATGTTTTTTGAGGTTCCAGCATGTAAACCCATTTAATGGATTTCCATGTTTTTCTGATGCCTTGTACAAAAGTTTACGCTGCTGAGGCCTGAATCCATTCAGACAGCAACTCTGTTTATAAAGCAAGCGCCAGCTCAACCTTGCATGACATACTGTTGCTGAAAAAAAACAATAGCATTTTGAAGTTAATGAATCTTTTCTCTAAATGAGATGTCACTAAGCAGATCCTAAGTCTACCAGAGTCTTGACAATTTTTTACATATTTTAATCCCAAACCATGGTTATTTGCAGAACACAGAAGATTACATAGCATTTCTAAATACATTTAATCCCCAGAGTCACTGAAGCTTGTGACACAATATGAGCATTCTTATTAAATCTGCAGAACTTCTGTCTGATTTTGCTTTGCCAGACTGTGCAAGCAGGTAACAGTCTGGAAGGGCAATGATATGTCTGTAAAGAGTGAGTAACAGGGAGAATCAAGGAAATATGTGATGAAACAGATGCTTTTGAGTCATATCTGTATGTTGTCTTGAGGTTAGATTATGTACATATATATGTTTAATATAAGAAACTTAAATGATATTACTGTGCCTGATCAGTGTATTTGAGATGAACAGAGTGAAAACACTTTTTTCACCTCAGCAGCCTTCAGTGCGGCTTGGGACAGACCGAGACGTACGGTGTTAGGAGCCCATTAAGCAGGCACGCTGCCAGGCACAGGGTCTGCCTTCACGATGGAGCACATCTCCTCAGAAAGATTGCTGGGAAGGATCTGAGACAAATAGAGCTTTCTTTTAAATGGTACCTTCACAGCTCTATGAGCACTGGATTTCTGATGGGGTTTCCCCTTGACTGCATTGTTTTATAATGACAGCATTACTATTTTATTATTAAGGTGAAATATGCATCCTTATCTTGCGTTGTTGATGACTACTCTTTTGTTTATGCATTTGCGCATACTGTGCTGTAGGAAGGATAAATTCTTTTAGTTTTTTCACATGAAAAACAGTTGTTAAACTACCCCTTTACTCTCAAGAATGCTACTCCCGTCCCGCCCCCCCCCTTCGTTTTTCAAAGTGCCCTTCCATTTCTTCTGGTGGGTATTTTTTTTCTTTTCAAACTTTGATAGTTGTAGAAGCATATTGCATCTCTGCTACCTCCCTGTAGTTTGGCTAGTGGTTAGATCTTTCTGTTGTTACTTCGGACAGTTTCTGTATACAGTTTTGATCTATGGCTACCTGTGTTTACTACTGCAGCTTTTAGCTTTTGCTCAACTTATGCAGAGAGCATTCCCTTTCTGCCAAGGTTTTGATATGCTGTTCTGCAGCAGGCTTAGGCTCCAATGCTTTTACTGTGTTAGTCAAGCAGATCCCTGAGTATATTAATGTTAATTCATACTTCCCAGCACTATAGCTGAGGCTTTTAGTAGTAACATAAATTTAAAGAAATCAATCAATACCAAGGAACCCATCTCTTCACATCATGATCTAAATCACACTTAGAGCAACTTCACTGATTTTGCTCAGAATACAATGAGATTTCATTCCAGAATCTTTGTCTAATTAAAATGTTAAGCTTTTTTTCCCCCTCTTATTCCTAATATTAGTAAGCACCTGATATGCCTTAGCATTGAATTTAACTTTTAATTAACCTGTATTGGCAGTTTATGCAATGCCTTATTAGTCTGCTTTGTATGTATGTTGATAACAAGTGAATATGGAACCTGCAGCATTTCTCTTACAGGGTGCTAGTTTGACACTACATGCAGCCAAAAGTGAATCCCATTTGAAGAGCGCAAACAGCTGAATTTTCTTATGTACTCAGTTTGAGAATGAGAGAGAATGAGGAGCAAAGGTGAAATTCGAGGGGCTGAAGTGATGTGCTTGAGGTCTTTCTGATAACTGGCTGCAAGCTGTAACTTTTTTCTCCTGTGGTTCGTAACCAGAAGACCATAATTATCTTTAAGAGAATAAAAAAGGAATATTGGCCTCAGTTATCACCTGTACTATATTGCATGGAAAATGAATATATACTAGAGAAAGTCTCAACTTCCAGCAGTGGCATTCCCTAATTAAATAACTGGATTGAATAACTTGGGGGGGATGGGGGTGAGGGGAAGAGAGAACCACTTTCCTGAACGTTTTCTTAGTCCTGTGTGAAGATTTAAATTATTTTTAGGAGCTGAAAAGTGAACTATTCTCCGTAACTGGGAAGTATTTTCACTATATTTCATGTTGAATTTCTTAGTTTGGGGTTTTGTTTTGGTTTGTTTTGTTTTGGTTTTTTTTTTTTTTTATTAATGAGGCAAGTAGAATTTCTGTAGAATTTCCTTTCTTGTTTCTGTTTTTCCCTTTTTCAGTCTTTGTTATTCCATGAAATTTTAAAAATTATAATGTTAGGAAATTTTAATACATTTTTAAATTACATTTTTGCTGTGAGGAAAACTTTGTAACAAAATATATGTTGCTTTATATGGAGACACAGACACATGTACATGCACACACACAGAGCATAAAATACCAGATAATGTGTTTCATGCTAGAAATGCTACTTGATGCAGTTAGATAGCATTTATTTTTTAAAATAAATACACATTACCCCCTGGAAAATAAGATAGTTAAGGAGTACAGTAAAGACTCTAGTAAGAATAAACCAGTAATTATCATGATAACTTTCAGAAGTCACAAGGTTTTCTGAATTTTTTTTCTCAGTTCTACGTTACCTGTTTAGTATACCAAGGGAACTGTGTTTTGATGGTCCCAACAAAACTCTCCTCTTTTTTTGTCAGTAAAACAAAGCGCAGAACAAAGAGAAGCATGGCTCAGGAGTGGACTCTGTACCATCTGTTGAACCATAACTAGATTAGGAAAAGTAGTCCTCACAATTGGAGGGTTGTTGTAAGATCTGTCCTTTGAATAGAATTATGTTGTGCCTGAATTAAATTATGCACATGAAGAATAATTATAGGCAAGTCCCAAGACTGAAAAAGATTAATTATAGGCCTATTATTAGAAGCTTCTTTTGCATAATCCTGTTAGGTTGATCATATGTTCATTTTTCCCCATATGTGTGGGAGCATATTTACTAATTTTATGTAATTGAATACAGTGCTGTTTATTTAGGGTTTTCATATTCATTTATTTTAGCTTTATTTACCAGCATAATTTCAGTCTCTTGTTCCTCTCCGAAGGTGAATTTACTTTAGATATTACACAGAACGGTTTATTATGGGGAACAATTGACTATACAGAGAACAAGGCCTCTTCCCTATGGTAGCGAGTCTCTGTTGGTACGCTGGGGTTATTGAAAAGGAAACAAGCGCAAAAGGTTGAGTTTGGTACTTTGAGACTTGTCACTTGATAAATGAACAGTTATCACAATGTTGCTAATCTGTTTGGCTCTGCCTTCTGCCTTCAAGTGAAAAAGTTTGTGTATTTATTTATGTACACAGTACATTTCTTAGAAATTATGCAGAGAGATTATCTTTTAAAAAATTAATTGTATTGAACATAAGATTTTAAGCATTTGGCTTTCTCAAGGCAAGACTATAAATCTGTTTGGCTTACTCTGTTCCTACTATAGTTGGCATCCTCCAGCTGTCAAACTATAGGTAGATTTCACGCAAAACTCTCATTCGAGATTCTACACAGATTGTGGCATGCAAGTGTACCAGAGATAGATACTTGCTTATAAATAATGCTAATGGCAGCATTGGGGAAAAATTTAGGAAATTAATTGCTTTGCGTTTTCTGTGCAGAATACAGATGTGGACGTAGTGCACTGGACTGGTCATTAGCTTCTTAGTATACGGAAGTCGTCTGTTGTGGGCACTTATACCTAAGGCTTCAGGGAGAAGAAATCCAGTATTTTAATAATTATATCACAGTGTACAAGCAAAGAATAGGATTAAAGTTGCACAAATCAAATATCTTCTTAGCTTTTGAAGACACTGTCAACCTTAATCTAGAATTATTTTTGGAAGTAAATGTTGGATCATATAAATCAAAAGCAAGAGCATTGACTCTGGAGTGGCTGTCACAGGTTGAGAACACTCATGTGACAACTGAGGTCCTGAAAAGGAGGGGACATGCACAGGTTGGGCTGGAGCTACAAGAAACTGAAGAGTTGTTGCCTTTTTTGTGCTTCCCATCAAAAGCAAAACCATATGTGGACTTTCAGAAGTAATTGCAGGTATTGCTTTCAAGACCTATCTGTGCAACAACAGTTTCACACTTAATATCTTAAGCTTACCAAATCCCAATATGCATATTAATTGTTTTTATATGAAATTGTCATTCCTGGGTTTGGTGTAAAATTCTCCCTTGGTAATAATCATGGTCTCTGGTCTGCAGAATCACTGTTTTATTCTGGTGCTATTTCTTTTCCTGGGGCTGAAACAGACAATACGATGCAGTAAATAGCTCTGTGAAATACCTTTTATTTTTCCCTCTTATCCTTTCTTTCCTCACACAAATAGATGGTCTTCCTGATTTGACTTAATAGAACATGCCTACTTGCAGATAGAAATAGCAAAAGCTATAGCAGGATTATTCAAAATGTAATGTATCTGTTTCAAAATGGTTGTGAGTGTGCCAGATTTTTGTGTCAGGCAGAACAAAAGCCATAGGTATGTAGCTCTTGAAATTTCAATGATTTCTCAGATAGTAAAGTAATAACTAACTGTATGTTGTTACCTTTGGGGCAGTTTGTTTCCCAAGTACACTCTAATATTAAAAAAGAACAAACAAAATCCACCTTGCTTTTTATAATCTAAAAAAAAAGCTTACAAAACTCACCTGACTATCCATCAAACCAAGAAGCTTCTCTGTTATGTTGCTGGTGAATAGAAACTCCTGGCTCATATAAACGGGAGAACAACATCTATACCTAGTCCCAACAGTAAAATCGAACAATTCCCAGTATAACCTCTCTTTTGCCATCTTATCAGTCTTGTCAACATAAGTAAGTCACTGCTGGAAGAATGCACAGCTTCTCACTTTTTTTCAGGGTACAATTACAGTTATGTACTATACAGGTCAGGTACTCTTACATGACACGTAATTCTTAACTCAAAATGTAAATTTGTTAATGTATCAATAGGAAGGAAGAGATGAAATCATACTTTTTCTTCTGGAATTGTTTTTATTTCTTCTAGAAAGCGCTTTGTGTTTGTATTTTTGTTTTTTTCTTTTTAGAAATCTTTTTTGGTTTGTATTTGATCTGATACAATGCAAAGCTGGTTCAACACAGTTCATGTTGATAATGGCATAAGTACTTCCGTACAGAAATGTGTGCTTATATGTAGTTCATTAAACCAAAAATATTGCTGTTCCCCCAAATTGTGGTCACCTGGTTGGTGCTCTTCCTTCTCCAAAGCGCTGTCTTTTTTAAAAGAATGCCAAATTAAACAGAGCACTACAGTGATGGAGAGAGTGTACCCTGCCTGGTTTGGGTGACACAGCAGTCACTTTCACACTGCCAGGAAACAGAAGAGCTGTTTTGTAGCTATCTTGTTTTCATATACCATCTCCAGTACAAATCCTATTTAAGAAGTTAAATTTCCCCAAGCAGTTGCAGTAAGTGGGAGGAAACAATTTGTCATTTCCATCTTAGTCTTTGTGGCAGGGGTTTCTCCTGCTGGATAAAGGTCTGGTTGACTCTGGGGTTGATCCCCTTGCACTGTTTTTTTTCTTGGAAATAAAGAACTAGCTTGGGCTCTGCTTAGGGGCACTTCAGGAGGACAGAGGGCACTTGTCCCTGTAACTCCTTTTGGACCAGCTGAGGCTATTCAGTGCTGGAGGTCAGCTGACAAGAGTTTCTTTTGGAGCTTTTAAACTTTTTAAACAAAAGGTGCTGTGTGTAGTTCCTGGACATGCAATGCTATGTCTCTTTGTTTTTGTACACTGCCTGGTTTTTTTGTTTAGGGTGGTTTTTTTTCGCTTTGGAACTATGAAAATCAAGACTACTGTTTGAGGCAGTTCTTTAACACAGGATATTTATCTCAATGGATAAAACCTACTCGCAAGATTTTGATGAGACAAAGTAGAGTGCCACCAGAAAACAAAGAGGTAATTGCTTTCTTAATTTCCCTGTGCTTGCTGTCCTGAAGGAGGCATTACTGTTTATCCTGAAGTGTCTCTGGCTGAAGCTTCTTAAGTTGAGACTTAAAAAGTTTTTTTCTTTTCCAAGTCTTGCTACATTATTTCATTGTAGTGGATGCCTTGATTTCCTTCCTGATGGCCTAGTAAAAGCTCTGCATTGAGAATGAGCTGTCTTCAGTTTTCTATTCTTTCTCATTAAAGCAAAGAAATTGCTTTTGCATTCTGGCTTTTCACATGTGCACGTACCTGAATGTATTCCCTACTGTATCTGGATATGAAATTTTAATACATGGATCCATACCAAATTAGTATTAACTTCAGCTAACTGAGTGAAGATCTGGAGCAGTAACACTAGCTTTAGAAGTCTGGAGGATGCACGCTTATCTGTGCTGTTGTTCTCTACACCATCCCAAGATGCATACCTGTGGTTTCGCTGTTACCCTGCATAACTCATCTGTAGCAGTTCTGGCCTGGATGTCAGTCCAGTGTTTAGTGATTTTGTAGCTAGACCATAATGATCTCTATGTGGACCCGGATCTCTATATAAGACAAGAAGTGGTGGGAGGGGAGCAAAAAACCCAAAGACAAAACCAATAACTGTTGTCCTTGTCAGATCACAGCCTTCATCTCAGGCAGGAGTGTGAGTACAGAGCAGAAGTCCTGGCTTCCTGCGTATCTGTGCTAAAAGTTCTAATAAATAAATATGGCATTATTGAACAATATATTGTATTGTAGATCTCTTTATCTTTTCAAGTAAAGCATGTCCTCAAAATCAATATTGCTGGAGGTGCTGGGCTGTACCTTTAACAGGCAGGGTGTAATAGAGATATCTGTAAAACAGTTTTGTGCTTGCCTAATCCAGGTGGGACTGGAGAGCTCCCTGGTATAATTTAGGGATTTCTGGGAGTCTGTTTTAATTTAATTTAATTATGACTGTCTTGTTAATTTCTGCATCAGAATAAGAAATCTTTGCAATATTGCATGGCGCATGTGCCTAAGTCTAATGTACCTTTGAAGGTTATGATTCTACTTGAAAGTTATTTTCTTACTGTAATAGAAATGCTCACCAGTGTATCAAATGGCCATTTTGCAATTTGTACATTTTAAATATCAAAGTTTGGTAGGTTGTACTTTACCTTTCCTTCCTTATCTGTGACTACGTAATACAAGATGAAATGACCAGATGACTGAAGTTTTCTTCATTTGTCAGTTGTATTTGTTCAATAATTGGAATGAAGATAACATGTAGAATAATGATAATTCAATTTCCCCAAGAGGAGAATTAAGTCCAGCAGTATGAGAGCAATGCTTATCACCAAAGAGGAGCTGAATCTTCAAACTGAGCATATCGGGAAACAAATCTAAGACTGTGCAGAACATTTACACTAGAGGGAAGCCCCATCACAACTGCAAATATGACTTAAAACTGTTTTACTCAGCCATGTTAAAGACGCGTGTCATAATGAGATTTGGATGACATGAAAAAATGTGACGCTGGGAGAGATGCTCAGTCTTTTATCATCACTAGAAAGTCCAGGAATCAGTAGGGATCTGGTGGCGCTGCTTGTTTGTTCCATTTCTAACTTTGGTAGGAAAAGTAAAGCAAGCCTTAAGAAGAGACATCCTCAGCTGAAGTACATTGTTGTTATTATTTTACTAATGTTAGGTAGTTCTAGATATGCTATAAAAAATACCAGAGAGAACTTATTTTTCTTAACACTACTTTCTTTGTGCATGTTTATGTTGGGCCATGGTTTTTTGGGTTTTTTTTTTGAGGAGGGGGTTGGTAAGTTCTTTGAGATTTTTATAGGTGCTCAGCATCACAGTAACACATTTCAGTAGGAGCAGCAATAGACTGACATAAAAAGCTTCTAAAAATCTCATTTTCTGTCTGGCATAAAGTTTCCTGGGTTCTATACTGTAAGCAGTACTATACAAGAAGGTTCTTTTTCAAATATGTGTCATAAAGCTTCCCTTACATACAGGGCTGGTCAGTTTGCTCTGCTTGTATGGGTCTTTTCCACAAGGGAAAAGAAAAATGAAAGGTAAGGAGGATTTTTTTGTGGAAATGATTTAATACGGAGGTATAATTGTGAAACCTTACAATTCAACAGCATGATTTGTAGATAGTGAAATATTACTTCTGTTTTAAGGAATTAGATTTTAAGTTGCTGTATCTAAAGGAAGTAATTTTTTTCCCCTTATTGATGACGTAACAATATATAATTGACATTATTTTGTTAAAGGATGAGGGACAAGATTCTTCTGTTGGAGGTAGAGAATTTATCTTGACTTTTTTTTTTTATTATTTTTTGGAAAACTTCATGCTCTTGAAAACTAAGCTAACAATATTTATAAAGACCCAACTTGCCTTGAAAGTCCAACTGTAGAAATCTAGCAGCTTAGAGGGCCCTTGGAGATCTTCCAACTTACCATCAAATAAACCTTTTATTCCTCTTAAACCAGCTGTAAGGAAGCAGAGAGAAGCATGATGTTTTATGATGCTGATTAAGGCAGTAATCTAGTGTCTGCTTTATTCAACATATAAAGATACGCTGATGAAACACTGATAAGCAGTCAAATTACTGCCTCAGGTTAACAAACCTGCAATCAGTTCTATTTTTTTTCCACTCTTCTAGCGGTTGTTGTTTCTTAAGACTCCTTGAACAACTGTATTTTAGTCTAAGCAGATGTTTAATCATCATAGTTTAATCATTGGTAGATATTCAGTGACAAGGGATTTCAGTGTTTGAAGGCCTGACCTTGAATTCTTAAAAATCACTGATTTTGATACAAATTTCGTATGTAAGGAATGATAGCTCAGATGTTAATTATGATTGCTTTAGCATTTGTGTACCGCAGTGAAGTCTTTAAAAGTTGATTGCATTTCACACAAGTACAGTAATCTGTCCAAATGTATGAAATTGCAGGCTCATTGCAACAGATGTTTTGATTTAGTGTAATGTGCCAAACAATTTTGAGGTCTTCCTGTGTATAGATTTCATTGCTGTAGTAGCTTGGAGGTTTGTGCTAATTTCTCAGTGAAAACTGTCCTTAATTTTCTCTAACAGTATTTGTGTTTTGATGTAGCTATCATTTTTAATCCGCACCAATATAATAAAAGAGTATGTTATTTTTATTAATAAATTTGCATTAAAACCCCCTGATTTTTTCTTTTCATTCTAATAACTTTTCATGTGGTTGCTGTTCAATCCAAGAACTTTCTCCCAACCCCATTGAAAAAGAACATTTTGTGAGTTTCAAAAGATTGTCCAATTTCTTTTCAGAAATGCCATCAGTCCAAATGCATAAAAGCTATAATAAAATTGAAATAAAATCATGTTTCTAGGCATCTGGACACCAGAATGCTTAGCATCTGTGGAGTTCAGCATAAACTTCCACCACCCTAATCCCCATTTTATGCTTAGTGCTCTAGAAAATATCTTAGTAGACTTGGTCATCTTGGCCACTTAGATCGTAGTAGCCATTCCATCAGAAATGAAAATTCAGGGTCAGGTGCTACGCTGGGCTGTATCGGTAGCAGAAAGAGACTGGCAGGCACCAATCTCAGTGACTGGTAAGTATCCTTCATGGGACTATGAACCTCCTTGGCATCTCCACAACCTCCAGGCTTGTTTGGTTTTCCAGTAATTTGTGTAGAGTGGGAAGGTAAATGACCACAGCCAGCTTGCTCTTGGTTGCGTTCCTTACGATCAGTCTTATTCTGGCATGAATTTCAATAGTCCTTGTCATTAGAACAGTACAGGACAGGTGCTATTTATGAACAGATAAAGTAAAGGGTTTCCTGTTGTCTTGTTCAGTACTATTTAGCTGCATAAACATAGTAGGGTATTATGCAATGTATAGTCCACTGTAGTCCACAGGTGGATTTGTATGGGTCTGTGAACACAGGTACCACTGTGGTACCACAGATGCTGTTTCTGTTAGTTATCGTTTAAGATCTTGCTATCTAGTCAGGCTTAAGACAGGACATTTGTGAGGATAATTGATTTCTAGTCAATAAGATCAATAACGCTATGCCAGTTCTTTAATAACATCCTATTGATGCCTTATGTAATGATTTATACCTGAAATAGTACAGCACAGGCAAACACTCTGGTGTTTGATTCTATTTTTTTGGAGGTCAAAAGTTTGGAAATATGGCAATAAGGCTGTTTAACGTCATAGAAACTAACATGCAGGTTTCCTAAAAGTTGTAGAACTGTTTGCAGCAAAGTGAGCAATGTAGTTCTTGTTTTCAAGGGTTCTGGCAGCAAAAGCAGACCAGCGTAAGAACTCAGGCAAGTACTTTTATTATCACTCAGTCCAGGCTGTGCTGGAACTTCATATGTAGATGGAACACATTATCCTTGCAGTGATGTATTTGTATGTGAAATGCTGTCCTTACTTGTGGCAAACTACTTAAAATGCAGTCTTTCTTAATGTAAACTATCTGAAGAGTTTAAAAGGAGAAGTTGACCAAGGATGACTGAAACTTTTTTGGTATATGCATTTATGGTTTGTTTTTTTTTTTTTTTTTCTCTTTAAAGGCATTATATTTATTTTTAAGATTAATTTACCTTGAGTAGTTTTGGAAATAAAACCAGCACTTATTTCGTTATCTAATACTAATCAAGTTTTTGCTGATACTCAGATCTTCACGTTTGGGTAAATACTTTTAAATTGCAAAGATAAAAACTGCATGTAGCAAGTCCAAATGAAATAAGTGGACTATAATGGTTTATATTATGTCGGTTCTTACTTTTCTAATTTCATACAGAAATGAAAAATATGAGGGCGTGAGGAATAAAATACTATGTACTTGAAACCAACAGGATTTTTTTCATTATAATCTTTAGAAAGAACCTCTTTTACTAAGGTATAGGGATGGAAGTAGGATGCCTCTTCTGCTCCTCTCTAGCCTTGGCAGAGTGAAGCGGCCGGATAAAAATCTCTGCTGGTTGTGGGTGTAAATACTGCGTGTAGACAGATTGTCTCCACATGCTGGAGAGGCGTATCTGAAACTCCGAGAAGAGGGGAAGGTGTAAGCTTGTAGCTCGCACTTTATGTTGGGGGGTTTGTA